>NC_047165.1:970852-985852 GCF_009819705.1 Hippoglossus hippoglossus
TATTTAGAGGACTGATATTTAGGGTTCGAGCCTGAACGGTTGTCTGAGTGTGTTTTGGTGTAGACCCAAATAAAACCGGTTTTCTAAGGAGCCTCTTGCTGGAGGTATGTGCTCTATATTCTCGAGTTGTAGTGTGAGGAAACTTGTGTTCAAATTTCCACACAAGGACAATAAAGCTTCTTGTTATATAAAAAACTATGACAAAGAAATAATTATGTCTCAATTAAAACAGAATCAATCATGAATAATAGACTTCTGATCATCGTAAATAAGAGACAGGAAGCAACGAGCTTCCTGACACACTGATTTAAACAAGGTCCAGCTGAGGTCACAACCTGAAAGACTCTGTCACTGTTTCTCTCCTCATGTTTCCTCCTCTTCACTCTCTCTCTCTGTGTCATCCTTCACCTCCCTCCTCCTCCTCTCCTCCTCCCCTCCTCCTGATCACGCTCTCATGGCGTGGAGCAGGCGTGGCGGCAGTGAGCAAGGCATCGTATTTCAGCTGCAGTCTGCAGCGGTGAAGCCCACAGAGCAGCGGCAGCTCGACAGGAATAGCTGCTGTTCATACTGAAACGTGACCACAGCGAACAGTACATTACACTGAGATGGTTTTATACTGTTTGCACACGGAGACGTTCACAAACTGCTGCTGGTTTGGTTTTATTGAGAATAACTGAGTCGAGTGTCCAGGTTCAGGTGAAGAGTCAGAGACTCTGTCTTCAGCAGAGACCCAGAGGACACGATGAATAGACGGCAAGAAGCACAAGCTTTGAAATGTACAGGACATAAAAAGAACGTGTCTGGTTTGACAGAGTCAATTAATTGTAATTCAAGTTTTTATTGTCATTGCACGAAACAATACAAAGAATTTCAGAGTGCTGCTTCTGATCAGTGCAAGATGAAAAAGTTACGACTTTGACAGACACAAACAATAAATAAATTTGTAGCCTCTAATTTATTTCGTAAGTTTGTAACCATTTCTATGCTAACACAGTTAGCATGTGTTCCTCTTGCTTTTGTAATAAGCTCAGTGTGAATGTCAGGTTTATTAATAAGTGGATTTAAATATGGAAAAGTAGTGAAATGGTTGAAATGTGTTGTACAGGAAGTGGAGCTCTGTTTACACACACACACACACCCACACACACACACACACACACACACACGCACACACACGCACACACACACACACACACACACACACACACACACACACACACAGAGGAATGTAATCAAGTTTTTTTGAGTTCATCAGACTAAATACTTTCTGTTTCTGACCCTTAAAGCAACGTCTGACCTTTGACCTCTGCTGCCTTGAGAGACATTAAATTCTGTTCGGCTCCAAGAACAAGAGGCTGAGATGAATATGAAATGAAGCCTCTCGATCAATCAAACAACAGAATCATCATCTTAATGAGCCAACAATCACATCGCTCATGTCAAGTTAGCTTAGCTTCGGCACAGATGCTAAGAGAAGCTAGGGTACGGATGAACTGAGAAAGAAATTCTGTTGTGGATTCAGCCCCTGGGAGCGGCCTGTAGGGGGGGCTGTGCTTGGGTTGGATTGATTACATGTACAGTTTACGTTCTGTACGACATCCAGTCGCAGAACGTGAATGACAGGTGCACAGAGAGGGCTGGTAAAAACTTTATGGATGTTTTGGTGTCCCACAGGGATCTGTCCCGGGCACCATTGAGCTGGTTTATTTCCCTCTGCCCTGATGTAAGTGCTGAGACTACAGAGCTAACTTTGTATTCTTCACACACAACCTGTACATGACACACACACACTCACAGCAACCGCTCTGTCTATGGTAAAACAAGCTTCACGTTATGAGCACAAGAACTCCACAGGCCACAGGCCATGTTTATTATCAACACTTAGCATCGACTGGACCGATGAAGATTTCTCTAATCTGACTTTAGTGCAGATCCAGTGTTACACTCTGCAAACACCTGAGAGGGAGCATGTTCATCAATACCCTGACCTCTGACCCCGACCCTCAGATTGTGTGATTGGCAGCTGAAGACCACATGTCCGACAATCGGCTCACGTGCACGGAGCTGAAACAAGAAGGTCTGTGATTATTTTAATCATCAGTGAGCCACAGCAACAATAATGATGCTTGAGGTCGTGTCGGCTGTTAACTGATGAGAAGTGACACTCAAAGATCCTCACAGAAAACAGAAAGCTCACTCACACACAAACACAGGAAAACACAGGTCAGGAGCTGAAGTCAGGACGTGTCACTAGTGAAACTGAGGGGGAGAGAGGTGGATTTAAATATGGCTGCTCTCTGTTCTGTAGACTTGATTCAAAGAAATTAATAAAAGACAATAAATAAAACTCATCAAAGAAGCAGAAACACCACTAACAAAGTGGAAATGATTTAACGAAGACCTGGAACTTATCATTAGTGTTTGAGTTCATAACTTCCGACAGATGTTGACTTACACTAACTTATCAGTCCCTCTCCTTTATTCACTTTGGTCTCCTCAGACTCTTCAGCTGCTGAACGCTGTGTATATGTTTCCCTGCTGCTCTGAGTCTGTAGCTGTTTGATGCTCAGCAGGTCGAGGACAGAGAGACTGAAAACACCAGAGAAATAATATTCATTGTTCGTCTTTATATACATCACATTACATTGGATTTAATTCAGACTCTTTTATCCAAAGCAACTCACAATAAGTGCATCAACCATGAGGGAACAAACCCAGAACAACAAGAACCAAGAAAGTACAATTTTCGGTCGGATGGCACGAGCAGGTAGACCTGCCAGGAGGGAGGTGCAGTAGTCTAGGCCTGAGATGACCAGAGCCTGGACCAGAGCCTGGACCAGAACCTGGACCAGATCCTGGACCAGAGCCTGGACCAGAGTCTGGACCAGAGACTGGACCAGAGCCTGGACCAGAGCCTGGACCAGAGCCTGGACCAGGTGACCAGAACCTGTGACGCCCTCTGAGTGATAAGGGGACGTGTTCTCCTGATGTTGTGCAGCATGTATCTACAGGAACGTGTCGTGGCTGGGAGAGCCTTTCCCTGGAAGGGACGCTGGTAACAACACTCAGGCAGTTCCCTCTGACAACACAATGCACCTAGTGTATGTTCAACACTGTTCTGCATTTACACTGTACGAAGCAGCGTGTGGACTTATTTAATTGACATATAAAAAGTCTGCATGTATATAAACTCCTCGTGTACGTTTCAGCTCTCGTGCCTTTCAGACGGAGCACAAAGTGTTTGAGTCTCTGCAGCTCACGTCTCCTGCAGGCAGCTCCTGACTGTTTATTCATTTTAATAAAGTGCTGCTGAGAGTCTGACGTCAGTTCTGGGGCAGCGAGCGTTTTAAACACAAGACGCCAGAACACATTCGTCTGTGCAGCATTATGTAAGTGAACTTTTTCTACAGAAGCTCTTTGAGGAGCAGTTTGCTTCTGGCCAACACTCGGCCTCTCTGCTTTCATCTGCTGCACAAAGAGCTGAGGTTTTATCAGATGTGGAGGTCGATAAGGAGGCAGTGTCCATTCAGCTCTTTGTGCCATAAATGCTGCATCACGTGTCCACGTCTGCGTTAAACACACACGCCAGGTTTCCATTGATCCTTGTTAAAGTCAGGACCAATCACGTCTCCCCACAAACCAAACCCAGAGACTCTTTTATAAAGTGTCGTGAGCCAGGAAAGTTCTGAATCTGAGGCTGTGACTCAGGCCTTGTTCTCACCTGTGGAACATTTAGTTCTGCTGAGCTAATCTGGTCCCTGAAACAGCAATTTATACCCAAACACGGTGTCGACCTCAAACCACATACAGGCCAACAAACACATGTAGCTATAAGATCCTGAACCGTGTCCCCGGAGTCTCTGCTGTGTGAGAAGCATCTGTCAGATTTCAGACATCAGTTGTTAAAGAGGTGGTGTGAGTGAAGCTCGGCCGTGAAAGCAGCAGTGACGCGGTGGAAACAAGAAGCTCTTTGTTGCTCCGTGCTATTTTGTTTTTACCCAAATGATCCAACCTGAGAGAGGGAGAACACTGGATTTGTTCACAGGCTTGTGCACAGAACGCTTTTATTTGTCTTCGAGGCACAATGAAGAACGAAAGGTTTTTAACAACTGACTATTATTATTATTATTAAGGTTCTTGCTTCGTGGTTTGAGTCTGTAATTCTGAATTTTTATTTCCATATCACCAAATGATTTTGATGGTAGTTCTTTAAGACAGAAGCTAGGGAGGGGAACCCTGCAATTTATTTGAAAGACAGTGTGGATGTTATTAAACACGTACACGAATATATTATATTTTGATGACGTATTATAAGATGTCCTAGTGAAATACAATATGTAATCATGACTAATCATTCCTATTTGACATGTAATTACGTTAAAATACATATTGAATGGCTCTTTATTTCATGTGGTGCCACCATCAGGTCAAATGACTCTTGAATTGCTCCATCACGTGGGAGCTGAAAACCATTCTTTGTGGATATTCATGTTCCCCAGAGGATGAATTCTGAGGCTTTAACACCCACTCCTCCACAAACACAGTCCTGACTGATAACCTCAGTTGCTTCACATGTGAACTCTGTTATCATGCGTGTCTCAGTGCTAATTATAGAGTTTTCCTCTTTGTGTGGATGTGACTCTGAACATGCGTCGTCCACGTTGCCTCCGGACACAGGTCCTCTGTAACGTGGAGCAGCTCTTCAGGCCTCAGGAGACAATGAGTAAAGACTGTTTCACCTCCTGGTTACGACACTGGTGCCGAGTTTGAACTGGCTGCTGTTGTCTCAGGTCAAACATGACCCAACTGTCTCCCGCCAAACAATCAACCAGCTGCGTTGTTCTCTTGACTTTTACTTTCCTGTGTGTCATGTGGGAATCACCATAGACCGCAGTCCTCACGGGTTCGAACACACCTTTGTGATGACGAGTTTCACATCAACAGTCAGTCTCAGCTGTCAATCACGACGTCTCAGCCTGTTTTTACATCATCAAATAACTAATGAAAACCAAACGGATCAGAAACACTTGAACAAACATCAGTGAGATAAGAACGAGCTGAAACGACAGAAACATCTTTGACAAACATTTATTTAACGTCTACTTTGATTTTCTTTAGTTTGGTCCATGTCCCATCTGCTAACATGGGAGAGGCGGGCTTATGACCCATTTCTATTCATTGTCATTCTCTGCAAGAGTTCACATGTGCATTTAGACATGTGTGTTTGAGTTCACACTCACACACTCACACACACACACACACTCACACACTCACACTCACACACACACACACACACACACACACACACACACACACAGACACAGAAACTAAACAATGGCACACACTCAAAATGTCACCACATGCTGGTCGATCATTTACCGGAGCACGTGCCAGAGATCAGTTCTATCTGTTGACCTCATTGACCTCATTGACCTCGACACACGCACACGCACACACACACACACACACACACACACACACACACACGCACACGCACACGCACCTGATCACCTACTTTTTTTCTTTCGGTATAAAGTCTTATTTGTTGATTCAGGTCAGACGTGTTGTTTTTCAACCTGTTCACTCGATGTAGAGCAGCTGTTATTCTCAGGTGCTCTACATCGATCTAACGTCATTAATGTTAATATAGAATCAAGATATGCAGGAACTGGTCACGTTGTAATATTATTTTTCATTTTTTATTGTGCTGCTCGTTAGCCTCTAGCTAACATCTGTAAATAAACAAAGCAGTGGTCAAAGTCCCCAGAGGAGCAACCCCCAACATCTGGCTTCACTAACACGGACACGAGCCAAAGGAAAAGGAGGTTTCATCAACACAAATAGAAAAAGACTCATTATTGTTTGTATCCATAACCCTGCTAGAATAGAGGCCAACAAGCTGGTTATCGTTTTCTCACTAATTCTCCTGGAAGATCGTAAAACTAAAGAAACTGTGCAGTTTTTCCTTCTGACCGACGACAACTAAACCTTTTAATCTCCTTAAATAAAATGAAAATATCAGTTTATTCCTTTTTGACACGTTTCAGAAAACCGTGCAGACACGATCGTCACGTCTAAGCTGATAAATCAGGTTTTCTTATAAAAATATCTTAAATCTTACAAACCCAGAATCTCCTCTGACTTTGCACAATCAGACAAACATTCAAATGTCAGTAAAGTTGAAATAGAACCACGGCTGTTGCTTCAGATCGTCACCACATGAAAACTCTCATGAGAATCTCTCCTCTCTGTTTTATGTCGGTATCTCGTTTCTCTCTGCATGACAAGTTTGGATAAAGACGATGAATTGTCCTCACAGGACTTTTTGTTGAACCTGTTTTAATCTCATTGACTTGGATTTGTTTTTGCGGCCTCACTAACACTACATGGGAGGTTTCTGTGTTTCCATCCTCGTTGCATCACTTGGGTCCAGTCCCCTCTGGATGCTGCCCGGCCTCCGTCAATGTTTGACCAGCGTTGGACTGTGAGCTGCACGTGTTGCTCGCTGCACTTTTCTTAGCTCAAAGTCAAAGATAATTAACTGTAAAATATTCTCATCAGGGGACATTGATGTTTCAGGTGAGAATGGGTCAGAACTGGTGATGTACTGACGTCCAATAACCAGTGAATGTTACTGTACTAACAGATACCTACAAACATATGAATGCCATTCACTGACACTGGAATGAAAAACAGGAAGACCGAGTCGGAGACAAACGTAGTTCACGTGGATTTGTCAGGAAATTACAGTTACTGAAGGAATGGCGTCCCATCAGGCAGCTGGCGGAGCCTCAGGTCAGGTCCACCTCTGGATCAGATGGTGTTGTGAAGATGATGTGGGATCAGCTGCTCGATTTAAAACAATCAAATATAAAGAGAGGAGCAGAGGAGCCGTGTGGAATCTGGTCAGATCCAAACTGGAGGGAGGAGGTTTCACTTTATAACATCCTGCGAGGCCCCAAACTAATTATTCAACATTTATCTCACCAACCTGGACCTGCTTCTGCCTGATGTCAGATGGTAGTGATGATGATAATGATGCTCACAACTAATTTCTATTCAAAAGAACTTGATAAAACAAGGTTCCTGAACTGATTTACCCTCTGAACGACGTCTCCACTCTCAGCTCACTTATATTCCTACGTTCCAACAATCATTCAAACATCAGCACAACTAAATTCAAAGCTCAGACACAATCAACAACATCACAGTATCTGTTGCACAGATGTTACATGTGTGGTGATGAGTTCCTTCCTAACTGATGGTTACTGGTACGACGCATGAGATTGTTGTGTCCTGGTCGTTTAAAGAGCTCTGATGTGTTTCTTCTCATATTAGAGTCCTGACAACAACAGAAAATCTCCACACGAAGAGTTAAAACTGTGATAAAGCAGGAATTTCCTGATCCGGCCTGAGGTCTTTCCTCTGTGCATGCCAGCGTCAGGCAGCGAGCGTCTTCCTGCTCAATGTGAATTCTGCACGAACCACAACTGAAATGAGGAAAGTTAAAGAAAAACACCTGCAGACACACGACACGGCCTGTTTTTAATATAATTAATATAATGTGAATATTAAGAGGGTTCAAAAAACAGTTTTTACTCATTTAGTTTTATTTTATTGCATTTAAACATTGAACTGTTACTGAAAATCACAAAGTTTCACAATAAAAGCCCTGAAGGGAAGGAGAAACTTCCTGGTTTCATTGAGACTTTAAATGTGAAGCAGACACAGGTTAAAAACTCACTGTCACAATAAATCAATGTCAAATAAATCCAACGTTAACAAACTGAACAGAGAATTAAATTCTCTTTTATTCCTCTCGCTGATGTAAACACAGGCTCCGCCCACTGATTACTTATAATCTATTTAAACCAAATGTTTGTAATCATGACGCTTAACAATGCTTATATAATAAAACGATTTAATCATCGTAAACCTCGTCAGTAGAGTCGTCATCGGCCAATCAGATTAGATGAGTGGTTCATGGGTTTGTTTACATTTGCTATGAATTTACTGATATCGAACCTTATGTAGATTTTCTGATTGGGAGACAAAACTGAAAATAATACTGATCCATTGAAAATGATGTTTCTGACAATACAAATATAAAAAATACCCAACATTGACCTGGATATTATAGATAATAATACATATTTCTTTGTTTTTCATGATGAGTTGTCGCTCAACAAAAAATCACATTGTGCAAGAGAACTGAATCTTTTATAACAAAGCCTCAGGAGTCGTGAATCTTTTAGCACAAATATAGAAATTTATTTGAGAAAAGGGAAATACATGACTGACGCAGTGCTTGTCAGCTACACACACCTTCAAGTGAAACACAACGTGTGTGGGTGCAGACCCTAAAGGAATATATATATATATATATATATATATATATATATATATATATATATATATATATATATATATATATATATAATTTCAAAGACAAATCTCAATCCCAGCCTCACGTACTTTACACTCATCACAGAATTGCACTTGAAAACAAGCAAACACAAACATTCGGTACTTACACCATCTCTCGCCCGACGTACGATAACCACACACACACATTTCCAAACCTCTTCCTCGTTCGAGGCAACCAATCACATGCAGAGACTCGTCCTTTGATAGCAGCTCAGTTCCTTTACAAACTTTCCCCATAATTACATCATCCAAACATTTAGCATCAGACAAACATGTGCAATTCACACCGCGGGACAGAAGGGGCAGCGTGACCTCAACTTTCAATCACGTTTAATTACTTTTCTGAAGGTGCAAAAGTTTAGTGTGCATGTTTCATTAGAAATGAATCACCTGTGTTTGCTTTAGCAGAGTCGCATCTTGTCGCCGTGCACTCTCCGTACGTTCCCTTCAATATGAAGGACTTCATCAGCTCCACTTCTGCTCCTTCAGTTGACAGAATCACATTGAGAGGGACGTCTCAACCAATCAGTGCATATTTAACACATCACATTTGCTGTGGATTGTACAGATACTGTGTGTTGGACTTTGAAGGCACATGGGTATTTTACAACAGAGGAATGTGTGGACAGGTTCCCTGTGTCGGCTGAACACGGAACGTTCTGTGTTCTTCCTCTGCTGAAAGCTTCAGTGTAGTTTGTGGCCCAGAGCCAGTCCAGTCACACTGAGTCGTGTCAGCGTCTTCACTCAGTTCAGCTGCGTTTCAGCTCAGCCCCCCCCCGCTCTCACCAGTAAGGCACCGTGTTATCGATCTGACCCCAGCTCTGCCAGCCGGGAAACAGGCCGCTGGACATGCGTGGGCTTCCGAACTGATCGAAGTCCAGCTCAAAAACCTTCACGCCACCGTTGGTCTGCTCCGGAGGCTTCTTCTGCTCAACAGAAGTCTGGGATGTCCGATTGTTCAGGTCCTCGCCGTTCAAGCCGACATGTTTGAGAACGTAGTTCTTGCCGTCGTTATTGTCCCAGAAGATCTGACTCTGGACCTTGAAGCAGATGCAGAACTCGACACGGTTCTGTGGTGGGAGGTGGGACGGAAGCTCCAGGACGAACGCATAGGTGTCAGTGTCCTGGCAGCCGTACACGTTGTTCATGAAGGTGCACTCCACGTCTGTGAAGCTGGTCCACGAGTCGAAGGTGGTGCGCACCTGCACAGACTTCTCGAAGCCGATGTTCCGGACCTTGATGGTGCCGGTCAGTGAGCGCTTCTGCAGGGAGCAGTTCTCCAAGCAGACCGAATTCTTAATCAGGCGGTTCCGGAAATCCAGGTAGTCGGCGGAGGGCTGATTAAAGTCCAGCGCCAGGCTGCCCGCCGAGCTGATCTTTAGATCCTTGGTGGCTGATTCCAGGTCTGTCATGTCAAACTGCAGCTCCTCCATGATGCCTCCACAACGCTTCATTTTATACGGCTCATCGTCGAACTTGGAGAAGACGTGGATGGCTGTGAGTGACATCCCCTTGGTGTCGGCGAACACCACCCTCTTCTTGCCGGCCCTGTTGTTCCAGGTCACGCAGCCACCATCGTCTTTGTGCTGGCTGCTGAGGCAGGGCCGCAGGGGTTTGTAGAGCCGCTGGTGGTGGTAGTGGCCGGTGGCCTGGTTGACCCGGTTGTTAGCTCGCTGCAGCTCCTCGTAGGAGCTGAGGAAACCCCGGAGCGGCGGCGGAGAGTGGCTGATGTAGAATCTCATGGCCACATCCATCGGCATGACTGGGCCGGGCATCGCCGAGGGACTGAAAGACGTGAGCACACTGAGGGACGGAGAGGGGAGGAGGAGGGAGGAGGAGAGAGAGAGAGAGGGAGAGAGAGAGGGAGGAGGAATTTGAGAGAAAATGTGAGGGCAGTGGAGAGAGGGAGAGGCGAGAGGGAGCGAGAGGGAGAGAGAGAGAGAGACAGATCAGAACAGTGTGATCCTATTTCTTCTTTTTGTAAAATAGCTGCTTCTCTCTTCTGACGTTTGATGAAACTCGTCACATTTACAACACTTTGCAGCGTCAATGTGACAAAACGTGCATCAGATTTTATAATAATGTTTTAAATAACTCAAATATACAGAATGTTTAGACAGATTTCTGCTTCTAATCTACCTCATGCACGAGGAAGCTGTGGTTTAAAGGCTCAGCAGTGAATCAGTCACTTTCTAAGAGCTCGATCAAACATTTCAGTTTCTCTTACCTTGCAGCACTCATGGAGCAAAGAGACCAGGACTTCCACGGAGGAGAAGTTTCATAAAGTTCCTCTGCAGCTCTAGAAACTCATGCTGGCGACACTCCCCTTCTCTTCCTGCCTCTCACTGCCGGGCTCTGCTCCTGCACTCAGGGATTTCAACTGCCACATAGAGATTACTTTGCATATTCTGTCATATGGTTCCTCAGGCAGCCAATGAGGAGTCGGTGGAATTTCTCACCAGCCAATGGTTGTGAGTTTGACCTGGCAGCCGTCCTGCAGATGGGGAGTGTCGCCTGCCTGGCCCTCAGGGTTCAGATGCCTCAGCTGCTATGTGAGCAGCGTCATGGACCCCTGCTGGAGCCGGAGGAGATCTTCACATGACTCAGGGTGAGGGGCCGCTGGTTCCCATCACACAGCACTGCACCAGTGTGATGACCACACTGCACCAGTGTGATGACCACACTGGTGCAGTGTGGTCATCACACTGACAAACTGATTCAATAAATAATGTTAAATAATAATGTAAAAACTCCCTGAAACAAGAGAAATACTGTTTATATGATGATTTATACAAACACTATATATGTACTAAAGTCTATATATTATATTTATGGATGCATGTGTTTGTATTTGTAAATATTTTGTAAAAACTATTTCTGAAACAAGTCTAAGGAATAAAGAAATATTATATGATTTGTACATATATAAACTCTAGTAAATATGTGCACATATGGACTTAGGTTCATAGCATTGTTTTATGTGATATGATTATATTATATTATATTATATTAATATTATTATATTTCCAAAGCATCAATTCTTAGTAAAACTGAATTAAAATGAACATTTCCTGAGTCTCTACATGTTGACAGAAGCTATTTTTAAACTTTGTTTGCTTCATTGATTTTCTGCTGCGAGTTAAACATTATCCTCACAAACACATTGAATTGACTTTATTTCTGAGGATGAGGAGAGATTCAGATTCTTCATCACAGCAAAAATCTGCTGCGTCACAAATGTCTTCCTGTAGTAACACAGCTGAGCAGTTACAGGCTCGTGTCTGCCCCCTAGAGGCGGTGACGCTCCTGAAATCAAAACTGGAACAGAGAAAAGTCCAAGAACAAATTGTTGTGTCGAACATCTGGAACCTCTGGAACATCTGGAACCTCTGGAACATCTGGAGCATCTGAAACAGCTGGAGCATCTGGAGCATCTGGAACATCTGTATTCAGCCTCCTCTCATTCACCTGTGAGTGCAGCAGCAGCTTTCAGGAGCAGAGATCTGGCATGAACGTCCTGCAGGGTTTTCCCCCTCATGCCCCCCCCCTCATACACCCCCCCCCCTCCCCCCCCTCATGCACCCCCCCCTGGAGAGACTTTAGACTCCGAGTCCTGAACACGCCGCTTCCACATGGTCGTATTTATCACAGCCTCGCCCGACTGCCCCAGGTTATCGATTTCAATATAGACTCAGGGTTGCATCATAAAAAACTGTCTTTATTTAGCAACATTTACTACAAAGTAAAATCAGCAGTGATTAAACAAAAGCTATTAAAGCTGATAAAACTCATAAAATCACAGATAACAGGTTTATAGAAGAAGAAACAATAAAAATGATTATTTAGTTTCCTTATCAAATATAAAACTAAAGAGTTTTATCCTGTGCTGCTCTAATGAAGACGGATATTTTTCTTTGTGAGACATTAATTTAATGTTTTTGAAATCAGGTGGAAACGTCGTCTGAACGATCACACGTTGGTTTCAGTCCATGTGATCGTCTCTTTTCTCTTTGGATTGGAATTCTCTGACCTTCTCTGCCTGAGCACATATTGCTAAACCAGAAATGTATGAAACAGGGTTGATAAGCTGCAGAAGTAGGGACTGAAAACACAAATCAATATAAGTTTAAGGTCTCAAACAATATTGATTGTTGGACAGGAATTATGTCTGATCAGGGAAAAGCTGAGAAAACAGCGACTGATAAGACCAGTGGTACATGGGCTGAAGTACTTATTAGTGATGTTTAACTGTGACTTTTAAGGTAATTGTATTTGAATATTCAATATCTAAGTATTTATATCCAACTGTACATGCTACTTACTTTGCAAATTCAAATGCATTCAGATAGATAATCCGATATGAAGTGTGTGTGAGAATCTTTGGCCCGTGTCACTTCCTGGCTGCCAGCTGGCTCGGATGAAGCTGCAGCTTCGAAGGCCACAGACAAAAGGGATCAGCAGAGAGTATCGGGCGCCTCGATTGGCCGACAGCTGTCATGTGACCTCTGTGGTTCTCGTGAGTGCTGAGATCCAGCAGAGCGAGATGTAATGTCAGACCAACCCGAGACCGAGCCAACGTAAAAATAGACCTGATCCTTCCTCGTGTCTCCATCTCTGTTCGGAGTGAAGATCCAGCAGAATTCAAATCATCCATGAAATCTGTTCATGAGTAAACTATCGGGGCTAAAAGCTCAAATCAGGAAAACTTCTAAATGTTGGAGGAGTATTTTGTTCTCACTTCTCTCTGTGTGTGTGTGTGTGTGTGTGTGTGTGTGTGTGTGTGTGTGTGTGAGTGTGTGTGTGTGTGTGTGTGTGTGTGTGTGTGAGTGTGAGTGTGTGAGTGTGTGTGTGAGTGTGAGTGTGTGAGTGTGTGTGTGTGTGTGAGTGTGTGTGTGTGAGTGTGAGTGTGTGAGTGTGTGTGTGTGTGTGCTGATGACATTCGAGACTCAAGATGTTTTATTGTCTCAGCAGTTACACAAATTCAAAAGTGTGAAAACCGTTTTGCAGGGAAACTCTTAAAATAAAGTTGTTAAGTTCGTAATTAAAGACAGAACAGGAATAATAATTTATTAATAGTTTTAAAGTGTCATCTGCGTACAATCATGAGTGACAGTTGTTACCACGCTGCACCAGGTTAACAATGTAAAGAGGAGGGGACCTGAACCAGATCCCTGTGGAACTCCTCTGTGTCGTGCTGCTGAACCCGGGACCGGATTCTGGGAGTAAAAGATTTAATTGAAAGTTTTAATGTAGAATCAAAAAGGTTTCAGGTGAGATTCATCTTTTATAAATATAATTTCATTATGTTCATAAGTTGCATGTTAGAATAAAACTGACACAGAGTTTATTTTGTTTTTTGTTTATGGATTTATTAACGAGGAGCAGTCAGAGTCCAGCTCTTATCGCTCACATGTCACGAAGCATGGATCAGATTTATCAGATGTGTGGGAACGGGACAGAATCATGTGTTTTATTAAGTCTGACCTGAAGTAAAGATCTTTCATTTTCAAAAACATCACAAACCAAGAAAAGGAAAACTTCTTCATGCATTAAAAGAAAATACATATTTTTATCTCCACACACACAGACCTCGGGACGTCGGCCGCCCTCAGACGTCCTGTGGACCGCTGCCTGGCGTCTGTCAGAGGACGGCGTTGTTCAAAGTTCAGTCCTGATACCGAATGAGGGCGGGTTAAAGTCCTTCCACTGACCTCAGGTCTGTTTATGGCCCTGATCATAGAAGCACTTGTACAGTAAATCATTTCTGGACAGCTTGACCCAGTTTGGGTCACCTCAGGGTCGGGTTTCTCACAGATGAGACAGTTACTCGTGTATTTATAGGTTTCAGTGTTTTTGCAGATTTTCCTGTGTTAATGTTGATTTTTCAGGTTTGTCTCTAATTATCTTTTCTGATCTCAGATCTTTTTTTTTATAAACTTTTACCTGTTGAATTGCAGAATCTTGGACTTTATGACTTTTCAATCATGTTCACAACTTTCCTCGCAGGTCTGTTGCTGCATTGTCGAGGTTTTCTATATTTCAAAGTATCGTGTGTATTTTCTCTGCTCCTGATAATAACAATAAAACTGTTAAATTAAGATTTTTAGTTGATTTTAGTCTTATTAATGAGGTAATGATTTATTTTGCATTGTGTGTATATAGTTTACAAGTTGCTGCTGGAAAAGAGTCCGAGTGACGACATTAAATAAAACCAATTTTCAGGGTGAATTAGAAGAGTGTCTCCACATCGTTATCTTCAGTTCACTGTTTTCTGTCTCTGTCTCTTTGGACGTAAACATTATTAAAAATATGAACCAGCTGTTGTGGACTTTAAACTCTTCATCTGTGAAAACACATCATGTCCTTAAAACAACTTGGAACAGCCCTCCGCTCTCTCTCTTGTTTTAGATTGTAAAGATGGACGACGTGACAGCTCCCAAAGTGAAGCAGTACCTTTACATAACCCTCCTCCTCCATGTTAGCAGACAGGACATGGACCAAACTAAAAGAAGACGTTAAATAAATGTTTAAAGATGGTTTCTGTCCTTTCAGCTCGTTCTCATCTCACCGATG
>NC_047165.1:990852-1025852 GCF_009819705.1 Hippoglossus hippoglossus
CATCCCATTTATCAAATACTTTATATATATATATATAATTAGTATATAACTAAATTGTTGTGGTGGTAATATAAAGTAAGTCAGAGGTAACGTGTATTATTTAGTTTAAAGATGTGTTTATTAGTGGAATCACCAGCAGCAGGTGGTGGAGCATGAATCACGTTTTCCCTTTAAAGCAACATCATGTAACTGATACTGATCAACAGCGCCCCCTGCAGCCCCCTCTTGGTCTCTGTGTCTGAAGTGTTTCATGTGTAGAACAAAGTGAATCAATGTGTCCTCCCTCTGGATATTACCCATGATCCTCTGCTTCCTGACCCTGAAGAGCTGCTGCTGCAACAAATCCACCAGAATTAAAGATTCTGAATTCTTCATATTTTCTAAGTTTCCTGCTGAATATTGGAGATAAACTCTGGTTTTTAATAACTTCAGAGTGTTTTTAACTGATCTCAGTTCAGCTTCACTCTTCAGCTGCAGCTGGTTGTGACAGTTGAAGCTGACTCTCAGTCAGTTCTTCTCACAGGAGATGGAACCCACTCAGCAGAGTCACAGAGAACAGACGCTCAGGGAGAGAAGGAGGAAACTTTCTCATGTTCACATGTTGATTTAATATCAGCAGCGAACAGAAGAGGACCAAGGATAGAGCCTAGTGGGACACCTTTCCTAAACTCAACAGCTCTTGATCTTTGAAACACCACAAACTACTGCTTGTTTATTTCAGTTACATGAGATAACAAACATTCTCCCTAAGTCAGTGAAGCATCAAAAACACTATAGAGTCAAACCAACACAAGAAACTGTTGTTATAAAACTTTAAACTGTAAAACGTAAAATAACATTTCCCAGAAATGTTTTGGGACTTTAACTGAGGCTGAGTGGAGCCCTGGTGTGTGTGTGTGTGTGTGTGTGTGTGTGTGTGTGTGTGTGTGTGTGTGTGTGTGTGTGTGTGTTAGTGTGTGTGTGAGTGTGTGTGTGTGTGTGTGTGCTGAAAGAAGAAAAATGAAGATGGCAGAAAGAAGCTGAAGAAGAAAAGCTGAAGTGAACGAAGCTGCCAGACTCTCGCTGAGCTCGAGTCCTCACAGGAACACAGCCAGCGTCCGACATGGGGGGTCTTAGTGTCCGGATCTATGGAGGATCTGACCCATGCTGCTGCCTCTTGTGTGTGTGTGTGTGTGTGTGTGTGTGTGTGTGTGTGTGTGTGTGTGTGTGTGTGTGTGAGTGTGTGTGTGTGTGTGTGTGTGTGTGTGTGTGTGTGTGTGTGTGTGTGTGATATGTGGTACAGGGACAATGAGGCGGCCGTGGGGAGGTGATCATGATATTTTAGTCCTTGATGTCAGATTATCAACTGAAAACTTTCTTCTCTCGTTCTTCGGCCTTTTTATATTTTCAATGACTGGAGCTGAGTCTCATCTACAGTAAAATGTAAAATGTCCCATGTGTGACAATCCAAAGCGAAGCCTGTGGGTTAGATGTGGTATTACACTTTGAAACGACACTGCTGCAACAGAGAAAACAGGTCTGCACCAGACACGAGGCTTCACTGGATCCTCTGATCTGTTTGCAGGTGATGAAAATCATCAGCTCTCTGCTCAACTAAACCTAATGAGGGGAGGCGTGTTGCTCATCTGTCCACGAGAGGATCTCTGACGAAGACAAGTGTGTCCTCGTCATCATTTTACTGAGACACTCTGGACTCAGTTTAAAGTTACAAGCTGATGGACAGAGTGAGTGAGTGAGTGAGTGAGTGAGTGAATTCGCTGAAGCCCATAAAACACACAGGGTCATGCAACCCAACAAATTGTTGGTTGAACTATACATCCTGCCGCAGACACACACACACACACACACACACACACACACACACACACACACACACACACACACACACACACACACACACACACACACACACACACACACACACACACACACACACACACACACACACCACTTGTTGGGCTGTTGGCCTGGTAACCACTGAGAGGTGTTGAGACTCCAGATTCCAGTTCGTCCCCCGTTTTTCTTTTCTTGGGAATCGCTCCATCCTACAGTTGTGTGTTTAATCTTTAAAGCAGCAGACACACACACACACACACACACACACACACACACACACACACACACACACACACACACACACACACACACACACACACACACAGAGGGATCTTCACTGAATGTCGCTGCAGATTTGTGCAGAGCAGGAATTTCTCAGCCTCAGACGTGATTTATGTTTTTATGAAAATACCTGACGTGGCCACACGGTGTCGCTGGTGCACAGATATAATGACAGTCACCAGATTTTTTTCATTTTTATTTTTTACAAAAGTTACACAAAGTTTGTAGAAAGCATTAGTTGCACAAAACAATTGAAGTTAAAAAAACTCGACTATATATCTACTGATCACTACCGTCATCATCATCATCATCATCATCATCATCATCATCATCATCTTAATTGATTTATTAGTCACAACATCTGATTCAAAATGAACTACAACAAACTCAACAACGTTAAATGTCGTGAAACTAACTGAACACAAACAGTTTCTGACTGGAGGCGTTTGTCATGAATTATAAACCAGCTTCATTTCGTGCTGATGGCTTTGATTTCATGGATAATTCAGTTTTACGAAGTTTTAATGAAGTTGCAAATTAGATGCCAGGAGGCTTCATCTGTTATAACCCACAAATCTGATTTTTCTTTTTTTGTTTTACTTCAAAATCTAACTTTTATGATTTAAAAAAACATTTCCATCCTTCTTGTTTTTCCGATTTTGATGCCGTCACTTCCTTCCTTTCCCATCAACCCTCAAAGAACTTGACGAAGAAGGAGCAGACGGAGTTCCATCCCTCGCTGCAGTAACTCTGCAGCGGCTGCATGTCGTTCATCACTCCCTCCTCCTCAAAGCCAGTCCTCTCCTCCCTCTTCTTCTCCTCCTCCTCCTCCTCGTTCTTCTTCTTCCTCTCAGTCTTCCCTCCGTCTTGATTCTTGCCGGCAGACGCTCCCTTCTTCTTCCCTCCCTCCTTCCCGCCCTTCCTCTCCTCCTCTCCGCTGTGTTGGGCGAGTTTCATGTGGGCCTCGGCGGGCGCCTTCTTGCAGGTCTTGGCTTTCAGGACTTTTTCTCCGTCGCAGGCGTTCTGCCTTTTCTTCAGCTTCCCCACCAGCTGCTTCCAGTACTGGCTGGACTTCACGCCGTACGCCTGGCACAGGTCCGGTTTACCGGCGTAACGGCACCAATACCTGCAGGAGGAATATGAGCAGAGGTCAAGAAAATCAAGGACAAGAAATCCTGCACTGCTTCACCATGCAGTGGCAGTAAAGTATTTTTGTTCCAGAATGAAACCTCAGTTTTCAGTCATGGAGTCTTTGAACCTTGAGTTCATGACATTATCCCGAAGGAGGAAAGCAGGAGGATCAAAGTGCAGGAGTCAGGTGAAGGTCAATAACACAAAGTCACCTTCTCTTTGGCAAAATCAATAGAAGTTAACGAAAGGTACAAAAGCAAAGGATGGTCGAAGAAAACAACAACAAAGAAACCGTCTGAATCCACGAGTGATCGGGACAAGACGAACTGACGAAGACGAAGAGAAGCACGAGACGAGGAGGCAGGAGGACGGAACTCAGGTGAAACAGGCGAAGACCATCACAAAGACAGGAAATAAAACAGGAAGCTGAAAACTCAGGGAAACAACCGAACACAAACCAAATCCAAACTCAAGAAAAATGTCCATAAACAAAAAGTGTCCAACCAAAAGCTGTTTAGTGGAATAGAGCTCAGAGTCATGATGACATGAGACATGATGTGGAAGGACTTCCTCATGAAGTTCATGTTTCCTCTCACCTCTGCTGCTCCCCCAGCGTCTCAGTGCTGCAGTTCACCACCAGGCTCACCAGGCCGTCGCCGGACGTCTCCCAGGTGCAGCGGTGTCCCTCCTTGGTAATCAGCTCTCCAGAGCCGGGCACCGAGCGGTTTCTGGGCCTCTTGGCCGGCGGGGGTTCCGATGGAGGCTGGCGAGGTTTGTCGGGTTTCGCCTGACCAGACTGCCGCTTGGCATCGGTGACGACGGAGAGGCAGAGGACGAGGACGAGGAGGAAGCTGCACGGAAGGACGCTCATGTTTGCTGAGGAGGACATTTGGACACAGAAAATAGGTTATTTTCTGAAGACAGGATTTACTGAAGTTAATTAGACACCTGCTGGTGAACAAAGTGTTAAGCAGCCAAAAGGTCTCACATCAGGTGGTGGAGACCAAACAGGGAGCTGAAACAAAGCTGAAGAGTTGATTTACATTTCCCAACTCAAGTTAATTTCAAAGATCGAATCTTTTGAAGATTTACACAGAGGTCAACCCTAAGGTCAACCCGAACCCCCCCACCTTTGTTTTCTCACAACTAATGACAACTGTCATTATTATCATTTCCTTGCTCAAGGATCAATGTAAGTGATCAGTTGTCAGGATATGAACCTGTTTCCTCACACAGGCTCTTATTTCATGTTTTTCTCTTATAATTAAAGAAAACCTGTTTAAAATCAGCGAATAAAGTAAAAACAGCTTCAACAGAAATCAGCAGAAGGATCCCTGTGAGACAAACTACCAGAGATTCAACATCAGCTGCAGCAGATTCAACACTAAACGTTAAAATGATAAAGTAATAAACATAATATCTGTCGCCTGAATTCTAAATTTAATCTAACTTGTACATGAGAGTTTTTCTCTGCATCAAGATCCCAGAGTCAAAGAGACCGAGTGTTAAATGTTACAAAAGACAAAGGACAGGGGGGGGGGGGGGGGGGGGGAGAGGGGGGGCGTGAGCTTATTGAAAATCAGTCAAGCGTCAGAAACACCCCTCACACACACACACACACACACACACACACACACACACACACACACACACACACACAGGAGCTCAGACCGGACATGTAGCCGTCAAGATGACGGAGGAGAGGATACTCAACTCCGTCACTTAGCAACAACAGTCAATCTGAACCAAATCACTCACATTAATATCAGTCGTCTCAACATGTCTCATCAAGATCCATGAATTATTCTCAACGTTGTTGATGTCACACATGAAAACATGCAGGGATGAAATCAGAACGTCATAAAAGTGCAGAGACAAAGCAGCAAAACCTTCTCAAGTTGAATCTCCACCAAATTCAACTTGTTTTTATTAATAATAAAGAATAATAGAGATTTGTTCGACCGAGTTTTAAGACTATATTGAAAAATCAAGAAATCAGAGCTCAACAATAAAGTTGTGATTTTACGACAATAACATTGTAATTTAGAAGAAAGTAGAAATATTACAAGTTTAAAATTATGGTAAAAGAATAAAGTTGTAATTGAGGAGAAAGTGGTAACAAGTCATTTGTTAATGTTGTAATCTTGAATTAAATAAAGTCACAATGTGAAGTTAAAGATGTTTCACTGCTCGGACGTGTCTGAACAACATTAACACTGATTTTCAGTTTGTGTCTGAATCAGCTGCGTTGAGTTCTTTATTAAAACGATTAAATATTAAAAAGATATTTGTTCTATTTGAAATTCTAATGTGTAACTCGTTGAAGTTGTCTCGGTTGTTCCTCGTCGTGTCGACTGGATGTTCTGTTTGTGTTTTAATTAACAGCGTCTGCAGTTTGAATTGATGTCAACAATTAGCATCTGGACCCTCACACACTAAGTGATGCGACGCAGTGACGACAACACAACAGGTCGTGTGGTGCCAACATTAATCCATTCATTAATAATGTTTGTGTTTGTGCTGCAGTGAAATGGAAAATTAAATCAGGACGTCGTGCTCCACAGCGTCTGAAGCCAAAGTTGTTTCTGAGCAAATGAACGGCATTTATGATCAGACTCTTTAGTACAATTATAATGAATCATCAATCATTTCATTTCACACTGAGAAACATTAGAACCAAACCAACACAAAACGATGTCAGAGTTCTCGGCTCTTTGTCTGGATGAGTTCACTCGAATCGTTCACACCAGTGATGGTGATTGGCTGAAGGGTGAGAGCTCTATAAACACGACGCACAACCAGGGCAGCAGCGAAAGTAAAACGTGAAACCTGCTGCTGTTACAACATTTAAATAAATGTGCTGAACGTCTGAACTTTGCCTAAATTAACCTTTAAAATTCTGGTTTCATGTTGTCGACAAGTTTTTACAGAGAAGATTTGGGATATTAGTTTTTCTCACTTGATAAATCAGGTGAATAAATAATAAATAGTATGTTTTATAACTCAAACTGTGAGAGAACTTACTGACCTGAAATGACAGAAACATCTTTGACAAACATTTAACTTCTACTTTGATTTTTTAGTTTGGTTCATGTCCCATCTGCTAACATGGAGTAGGAGGGTTTATGACCTATACTGCAGCCAGACACCAGGGGGCGACGCAGAGGTTTTGGCTTTTATTCTTTGGGGCTGTCGTGTCGTCCATCTTTATTTACCATCATTGGGGTTGTTTTGAGCACAGCTTGGTTTCCGTGGTAACTACATGTTTAAAACATGTTACCAAATACTAATCTAAATATATCTGACATGGAGGCGTCATGGTCTGTAGGGGGCGCTGTGCCTCACATGGGGTTTGTGTGGACGTCTGAGGTCAGGATGTGAATTTAACACAACAAATACAAAAACCATCTACTTTGGTTCAGTGAAGCAATGAAATCAAACTCTTCATTTCTGAAACTTCACACTGAAAAACTGCGAGTTGCATCTTTTTCAAATTCAGATAAAGATAAGTTAAGATGTTTCAAACCTTTGATTTTATTTACTTAAATTCTCCTTTTAACATAATTACAACTTCGTTTTCATCCTGCAGTAAGAATATAAAAGTCAAACGAACACTTCACGTTTCCTCTGCAGCAAAAAACAAAGACGAGCAGCATCAAAACAAAAATAATCCCCCTCCATGTACAGCACCCCCCATCCTCCCACCCCCCCCCCCCCTCCTAATACACCCCTCATCTATTAATCATCATGGAAACAACAACGACATCCTCAGTTTCCTGTTAACGCTGTGAAATCTCTAACATGAGGCTCCCTGGTTTCAGGCAGAAGCAGAAACAGTGTTGGAGTGTTTGTGGTTGAGTTGCTGGGTGCGAGGCCCGGTGCTCTTACCATGTGACGCTCCGAGGCTCCGAGTCGCTGTGGAGCCGAGGGGCCGCAGACACTCGCATAAAAGCTGAGGGGACGAGGATAAAGGAGGTGCAGGGGGGGACTATACGAAGAAGTGCCCACCCGAAACCAAGCCCGCCTCCCACATTCACCCCCACTGACAAAACCCTGTGTGTGTGTGTGTGTGTGTGTGTGTGTGTGTGTGTGTGTGTGTGTGTGTGTCTGTGTGTGTGTGTGTGTGTGTGTGTGTGTGTGTGTGTGAGAGAGCGAGCAGGACAATGGACACACTTGCCAAGGGGGTTTTCTCGCCCTCTGTGCGACACCTCAGGGGTTTGGATGCTTCGGTGTCGTTCACTCTACAAAACGATTCTTTGTTCGTCACAACAAATAAAAACTTTAACCGCAGCGTCTAGATTTTAGTTTGTCTTGAAATAAATAAATTAGTTTTTAATTCTTAATTCTCGTGTTTGATTTTACACAAACTTTTACACACGGTAAATATATTTCACAGTTTGTTGTTCTGAGTTTCTGAACTGGAAACTAATGTTCACAACGTAGAACCTGATCCTCTTTTCATCTCACAGCAAATCCTCGGTGGTAAAATGAATAAATTAATGGAAACTTTATTTTGGTTTAATAAGCAATGTTAAATAAAGATGTAGGATTAATTCAATGAAAACAGAGAACAATGATATGTTATTAAGTCTCTACCAGGGCACCACATGCTGCAGGTGTTGGGTCCAATAACTCATATCTGATAACTCACATCTGACAACTCATACCTGATAACTCATATCTGACAACTCATATCTGATGTCTCTGCAAAACAGTTTATGTTCTTCCAAACTCACACTTCCTATCGTTGTGTTTAAATGCGTACTGACATGTATTCTAAACTCTGAACTCTGTGTGACCACCATCATGTTTTCAAACTTGTGAAACTTGCATCAGAGGACAGGTCGTGTTAAAAAGCAAATAATTCAGTCGAGTGAAGCCGATAGTTTAGCATCGACAATCGTGGTCAAACATTTATGAAGATATGAGGCCCTCTGTTGTGACTGCACCTAATTCAGATAAAACTAAAGTGTTTTAATATAATCTATTAAATAAATGAGACCAAAACATAATAAACACAATAAACATAATTTATAATTATGAATGTTTCCCTGTTGAACTCATGTTGTTTGTTTTTAGTGAGAAAAGCAGCAATCAAGGTTTTTATTTGAATTTTGTTGTGGTCTTTTTTAATTGAGTTTCCATAGTATATATTTATTATTGCTTTTTTTAAAGAATTTATAATAACTTAAACTTGTTTGTTCAGTTAAAGTTTGGTTTATTTCTTACACAGTAATAATGTTAGAACATAAACAATATAGAAAATAGAAATTACAGCACTTATTTATTGAAAATATATATAATATATGTTCTAAAACGATGCCTGTAGCATTGTGATGGAATCAGGTTTATACTCGTTGATAAAAGCGACGACTACATTTCAGGCTGAGATGTTGAAACTGAACCGTTCCTCTTCTCCTGCAGAGCTGATGTCCTTCACAGAACAAATCATCAAACACATCTGCTGCTTTTTCACTGAAACCATCTTTAATGCGTGAAAGGAAATTAAAGTCACTTGCTTCTTCTCCATTGGCCCACGTTTGTCTCTCTCTGCCGCTCTGTCACTGTATTAATAACAGTGAGTAGCTCAGCCTCGGCCGAGATGAATGAGGAGAATCTTCTCTCTCCTCCAGGACAAAGACTCGTGCAGGAATCTGGGTCACAGCTTAACCCCCCGCTGACACGCTGCCATCGCCGCCCAGCTCCTTCTCATTCAGCTTAGGCCCCGGTGGAGTGGCGAGGACGGCTCGTTGGCCCCGCGCTCGCTGCCAGAAATCTGCTTGCTGAAGAAAAGATGCTTCCAAAAACAAGTCGGCGACAGTAAACACATCGTTCCGCCTGGTCCGGGCCAATCAGGGACGAGCATGTCGCCTTGTTTTCTGCCGAGCAGCTCACCGAGCGCCATCAGTCTGAGAAGCATCATTTTCTCAGATCGGCGGTGTCACAGTTGGTGTCGCAGACAGAGTGAATAATGTGAGGAAATGAGGGAGAGGAGGTTTGTCCTCCTCTTTTAGTTCCACAAGTTTTCATTTTGTTTTCTTGTCTTTACTCATCACTCCAAATGTGTGTGTGTGTGTGTGTATACCCTACAGAGTGAGGACATGTTGACCGGTCCTCACTTTTACAATGAGCTGTTTGAGGGTTAAGATTTGGTTTTAGGGTTAGAATCATCTTTAGGTTAGAGTTAGGCATTTAGTTTGAATAGTTAAGGTTCGGCTAAATGTATATGTAATGTAATGGATGTAATATGAAATGTAAGGTCAATGAGTGTCCTCACTAAGAAGAAGTACCAACGTGTGTGTGTGTGTGTGTGTGTGTGTGTGTGTGTGTGTGTGTGTGTGTGTGTGTGTGTGTGTGTGTCAGTTCACTGAAGTAAACCCACAGTGTGCAGCTCGGACTCTGTCGCCTCCTACTGGAGGTTTGAAGAAAGGGGTCATGAGGAGTTTAACTTGGAAGGACGAGGAGGTTCCAGATCTTCTGGTGCTGAGGGCCGACAACTTGCGGCTCCACAAACACTTACTACACAACATCTGTGAGCAATCTTCCGGACACTATCCGGAGTTCACGGCTGAAAACGACTCAGGAGAAGTGTTGCCTCCCTGGGAGCATAAATAAAATTGGTGTTGGGACATTTCTCGTCTTCAGGAGACACAGTGTGCTTCAGTGGAAAAAGGACTGAAACATAATTTATCTCCATAACAGTGAAATGCATATGGAGTAAGATTGAACGGCACTTTCTTCACGCTCTCCAGTCCGAACCTGGTGATCTCTTTATCTACAATTTATATTTAACTGGAGAGTCAAACGTCCCTTTCTCCTTGTGTGTGTGTGTGTGTGTGTGTGTGTGTGTGTGTGTGTGTGTGTGTGTGTGTGTGTGTGTGTGTGTGTGTGTGTGTGTGTGTGTGTGTGTGTGTGTGTGATGAGCTCCTGATGACTTTGAGTCCTTCACAGCAAACAGAAGTGTCCACTTTCAAGTTTTCAACGGTCATTGAGAAGCGGCTGCAATCAGTGATCCATCGTCTGCGTCGCCTCGTCTGTCGTGATCACTGCTGCGATTACAACACCAAACCACAACCTCCTGTGTGTGTGTGTGTGGGGGGGGGGGGGGGGGGGGGGGGGGCAATAGAAGAGAATGTGATGAGACTGAGATGAAACATGTGTCATTGAATAACCATTTAGATCTGTTGTCATGTTTAAACTGTCGGTGATGTAACAGCAGGGTAGAGTCAGATTACTCTGAAATGTAATCAGTTACTGGAAGTTACAAGGAAAAATGTGTAATTAGTAACTGTTCTCCCTACGGAGAACCCGTGGGACGGTTTCCTCACGATCACTGATGAACAGATGATTGTGATTTAAATACTAAATTGGTCGTCTCGTGTGGTTACAGGATGTTCCAGCGATGATCAGCTGGCACCGAACCTGCAGCTTCATGTTCTTATTCACGACGTTCTGCAACTGATCAGAGGGAAATAGCTGCAGCTTTTAAAATCCATGTTTCTCGGCTGCTGGTAATTTCTCCTCTCTGAGACGACACATTTGGTTTTGGTCGACGTTTGTTTTTTCTTTTTGCAAAACAACGTAGAACTAGAAATATTCATCCATGTTTTTTTCGCAGAGAACAGAGCTTGTCTCTGTTGCTTCCCTCGTTCTTTGGAATATTCTCACATGTCGTCCTGTCTCACTATTGCTCATCTATTTTAGTTCCGACCTTTGTTATTCTATCGTAGGACGTTTCCTCTCTGAGAGTCTGAAGCTTCATGTTTGTTCCATAGTTTCCTTTGATCTGTTAGTTTTCCTTTTTCATTGTAATTTAGGGACTAAAGAATTTTGGCTGACATATGTACGTCCTGTCGTCATCACCTACGTGGGCGGAGTCTACCTATACTTGACTCTGATTGGTTTGTAGACGGCGTCTGACGGATGGGGGTGTGTTGCTAGGTGGGGGCGTGGGGGCGTGGGGGGGGGGGGTAGCAGTCTTTCTGTTTGAATAAAGAAAATGAATGAAGTGCTTCATGTGGTTGCCATGGTAACATGATGATGGTATCACTAGCAGCATCAGCACCTACAGTACTCCACAGTACTACAGTACTCCACAGAACTACAATACCACAGTACTCCATAGTCTTACAGTACTACAGTACTCCACAGTACTACAATACTACAGTGCTCCACAGTACTACAGTACTCCACAGTACTACAGTACTCCACAGTACTTTTATTCAGTTTAACATTAATTCAGTGTTTTCCCTGGATTGAAATATGTTCAAACTCAGAATCACATCACTACTTGGAGAACGTGGAGGATCCACACAGACACTGTGTGTAAATGCAGCTGGTGACCTGAAGGTTTATTATCTGGAGAGATTACACTTTAAAAATCAGGTTCCATCATCTAAATGGAAATGAAAGAGGAGGAAGATGGTGTGTGTGTGTGTGTTTGTGTGTGTATGTGTGTCTGTGTGTGTTGTTAAGTGTAACCCTCAGTGTCGCATCATTGAGACGATTAGAAGAGAGTAAAATACTAACATTGCAGGTATTATTCTTTGCAGAGCCGAGGAAAAGAAGCAGTTTTTATTGTAGCTGCTGTGAAGACGACAACAATATTTAGACAATAAACTTTAAATAAAGATGACAACACGTTCCTCCAGAAATTATCCAAAATATCTATAATGACGGTTTCATTTCCTGTATGAAAACTACCAGCTGCCATCATCCATCATCCGTCCATCTTTCATGATGTTGTATATTCGGGTCCCGGGCCACAGACAGAGTGTGACCAGCTGTGAGGTCGACGAGTCGCCTCCTGTGTTTTAACTCCACCACCGACTGAAGATGAAAGCAACAAACACACAGAGAAGAAAAACTCACTCACAATAAAACACAGAATCCTGCTTTGCTCTTTTCTCATCTCTACCTCAGGTTGGATTTTATTCTCAGACATTTCTGAGAATAAAATCGGTCTACTAATCGATTTCTAAATAATTATTTGAAGAACTGGACGTTAATTATTTTGTTGAACACAGAAATGAGCAGGTCGTTCTTTTTTAAGAGTTTTCATTGTGAGGAAACTCTAGATCAGAATCAGCATCAGAATTGGGTTTTATTGCCAAGCAGGTTGTGGTGTGTTTGTGCAAGTATCAATATAGAAAATATAAAACTAAAAGATACTATAAGCACCAGGGGAGATCATCATCCATCTGTTTCCACCACATTTCATCTATCTCCTCATGTCAATGTCATATCCCACGAGTTTGAAATCATTTATTTTATTTTATTTATTTTGAAACCAACATTTGAGAGGAGCAGTGCGGCTTCTGTCAGACACACAACCGGTCTCTGCGCTGCCTGGTCCAGAGCAGAGACCGGACCAGTCGGAGCAGAGACCGGACCAGTCGGCGCAGAGACCGGACCAGGAGGAGCAGAGACCGGACCAGTCGGAGCAGAGACCGGACCAGTCGGCGCAGAGACCGGACCAGGAGGAGCAGAGACCGGACCAGTCGGAGCAGAGACCGGACCAGGAGGAGCAGAGACCGGACCAGTCGGCGCAGAGACCTGACCAGGAGGAGCAGAGACTGTACGACGTCGCCCACATGCTCCTGATTCCACAGTGCCCGTGCAGCAGCGCCCACGCGTTCCTGGTTCTGGGGCGCCCGTGTGGCAGTGGCCGCATGTACCTGGTTCCGAACAAATGGCTTTACGATGGCGCACGAGGTGCAGAGACCGGACCAGGCGGTGCAGAGACCGGACCAGGAGGAGCAGAGACTGGACCAGTCGGCGCAGAGACCGGACCAGTCGGAGCAGAGACCGGACCAGGAGGAGCAGAGACCGGACCAGTCGGAGCAGAGACCGGACCAGTCGGAGCAGAGACCGGACCAGGAGGAGCAGAGACCGGACCAGGAGGAGCAGAGACCTGACCAGGAGGAGCAGAGACTGGACCAGTCGGCACAGAGACCGGACCAGGAGGAGCAGAGACTGGACCAGTCGGCACAGAGACCGGACCAGGAGGAGCAGAGACCGGACCAGTCGGAGCAGAGACCAGACCAGGCGGCGCAGAGACCGGACCAGGAGGAGCAGAGACCGGACCAGGAGGAGCAGAGACTGGACCAGTCGGCGCAGAGACCGGACCAGGAGGAGCAGAGACCGGACCAGGAAGAGCAGAGAAGGGACCAGGAGGAGAAGAGACCGGACCATTGGGCGCAGAGACCGGACCAGTCGGAGCAGAGACCGGATCAGGCGGCGCAGAGACCGGACCAGGAGGAGCAGAGACCGGACCAGTCAGAGCAGAGACCGGACCAGTCGGCGCAGAGACCGGACCAGGAAGAGCAGAGAAGGGACCAGGAGGAGAAGAGACCGGACCATTGGGCACAGAGACCGGACCAGGAGGAGCAGAGACCGGATCAGGCGGCGCAGAGACCGGACCAGTCGGAGCAGAGACCGGACCAGTCGGCGCATAGACCGGACCAGGAGGAGCAGAGACCGGACCAGTCGGCGCAGAGACCGGACCAGGAGGAGCAGAGACCGGACCAGTCGGCGCAGAGACCGGACGAAGAATGAAACGATTTGACCAAGTCACCTCTGGCATGATTCCACGACGCCTGTACAGCGGCGACTGTACGACGTCGCCCACATGCTCCCGATTCCACAGTGCCCGTGTAGCAGCGCCCACGTGTTCCTGGTTCTGGGGCGCCTGTGTGGCAGTGGCCGCATGTACCTGGTTCCGAACAAATGGCTTTACGATGGCGCACGGACGCCCCTGTTTCCTCGGTGCCCATACTGAAGTTTTTTTTGCTGCCAGAGCTGCGTTCTCAGCAGCTAGCCGCTCTATCATTGCGCCGGCCTGCTCTTGGTTCCATGGCACCTGTGCTGCGACACCCAGAGGAGCAGAGACCAGACCAGTCGGAGCAGAGACCGGACCAGTCGGCACAGAGACCGGACCAGTCGGAGCAGAGACCGGACCAGTCGGTGCAGAGACCGGACCAGTCGGAGCAGAGACCGGACCAGTCGGTGCAGAGACCGGACCAGGAGGAGCAGAGACCGGACCAGGAGGAGCAGAGACCGGACCAGGAGGAGCAGAGACTGGACCAGTCGGAGCAGAGACCGGACCAGTCGGCACAGAGACCGGACCAGGCGGCGCAGAGACCGGACCAGTCGGCGCAGAGACAGGACCAGTCGGCGCAGAGACAGGACCAGTCGGCACAGAGACCGGACCAGGCGGCGCAGAGACCGGACCATGATTCTGGCTCCATGGCGCCCTTACGGGGGCGCCCACATGCTCCTGGTTCCACGGCGACCATAAGGCAGGGCCAGCATTGTCCCATTTCAATCGCTTCCGTGCGGAGGCACCCGGATGGTCCTGGTTCCAGGGCGCCCGTACGGGGGCGCCCACATGCTCCTGGTTCCACGGCGACCATAAGGCAGCATCAGCATTGTCCCGTTTCAATGGCTTCCGTGCGGAGGCACCCGGATGGTTCTGGTTCCAGGGCGCCCGTATGGGGGCGCCTGCATGCTCCTGGACCGGACCAGGAGGAGCAGAGACCGGACCAGGAGGAGCAGAGACCAGACCAGTTGGAGCAGAGACCAGACCAGTCGGAGCAGAGACCGGACCAGTCGGCGCAGAGACCGGACCAGGAGGAGCAGAGACCGGACCAGGAGGAGCAGAGACCTGACCAGTCGGCGCAGAGACTGGACCAGTCGGAGCAGAGACCGGACCAGTCGGCACAGAGACCGGACCAGTCGGAGCAGAGACCGGACCAGGCGGCGCAGAGACCTGACCAGGAGGAGCAGAGACTGGACCAGTCGGCGCAGAGACCGGACCAGGAGGAGCAGAGACCGGACCAGTCTGTGCAGAGACCGGACCAGGAGGAGCAGAGACCAGACCAGTTGGAGCAGAGACCAGACCAGTCGGAGCAGAGACCAGACCAGTCGGAGCAGAGACCGGACCAGTCGGCGCAGAGACCAGACCAGTCGGAGCAGAGACCGGACCAGTCGGAGCAGAGACCAGACCAGTCGGAGCAGAGACCGGACCAGTCGGCGCAGAGACCGGACCAGTCGGAGCAGAGACCGGACCAGTCGGCGCAGAGACCGGACCAGTCGGAGCAGAGACCGGACCATGATTCTGGATCCATGGCGCCCTTACGGGGGCGCCCACATGCTCCTGGTTCCACGGCAACCATAAGGCAGGGCCAGCATTGTCCCGTTTCAATCGCTTCCGTGCGGAGGCAGCCGGATGGTCCTGGTTCCAGGGCGCCCGTACGGGGGCACCCACATGCTCCTGGTTCCACGGCGACCATAAGGCAGCATCAGCATTGTCCCGTTTCAATGGCTTCCGTGCGGAGGCACCCGGATGGTTCTGGTTCCAGGGCGCCCGTACGGGGGCGCCTGCATGCTCCTGGACCGGACCAGGAGGAGCAGAGACCGGACCAGTCGGCACAGAGACCGGACCAGTCGGAGCAGAGACTGGACCAGGAGGAGCAGAGACCGGACCAGGAGGAGCAGAGACCGGACCAGGAGGAGCAGAGACCGGACCATGATTCTGGCTCCATGGCGCCCTTACGGGGGCGCCCACATGCTCCTGGTTCCACGGCGACCATAAGGCAGGGCCAGCATTGTCCCGTTTCAATCGCTTCCGTGCGGAGGCACCCGGATGGTCCTGGTTCCAGGGCGCCCGTATGGGGGCGCCCACATGCTCCTGGTTCCACGGCGACCATAAGGCAGCATCAGCATTGTCCCGTTTCAATGGCTTCCGTGCGGAGGCACCCGGATGGTTCTGGTTCCAGGGCGCCCGTACGGGGGCTCGGCTGACGGCCGGCAGCATTTTGGTGACACTGCACCCGTTTTGTTGGGCAGCATCATCGGACTGCATTTTTCCAAGTGACTGAAAGACACAAATATACATATAACAGGTAAAAACACAGTCCCATCCTAACTTCAGATATATTCAAAGAGACAGAGCTGAATGAATTTTAGTCATATACACACGTCTGCTTTTAAAGTCTGTAAAACTACTGTAAAGTTGAAGAAATAAAATTATGTTTTGAAGAGTTACAAAACTTAAAAACTGTTTAACCTGAAGTCTCTCCTGCTTAGAACAAAACTTACTTACTCTTGAGCAGCTGATCCTCTTCTTGTTGGATGAACGCAGGTCATCCAGTGTAACAAAGTAGTTTTTGCCGTGAAGCGCTGGTCTACTGTTTAAGGAAGTAATCAGAAGAGAAGATTATTGTGCAGCTGTTGTCTAGTAATGGTCTTTGAGTCTGATTCTGCTGAGAAATGTTTCTCCTTTATATGAGTTAATTGGCTTTGATCTGGAATCCAGAGTTTAAAATGTGACATCCAAGGATCAAAGGACTGTATATAAAGATGATCAATGACCAAATATAACTCCTTTCATGTGTTATTACTCTTTCTTTCTTGTTTTTTTTTATTCTTATTTGCATATCTGTTATATTTATTGACGTGAAGTTAAAGTTACTTCTAACATTTGGACGAGAAGTAGTTGATTCATGACTCGATTTGAACCCTCATGGCTGATGGATGTCAAAACTTCCATCACATAATCTGATGTGCAAATGTCTCACCACTAAAAAATAACCTTGAACAAAACTCTATAAATATTTGTATTGACTTAGATGAAGTGTCTGGGCTGAGCTCCTCAGTCTTTAACACGAAGCCTCGTCCTTCTTTGGGTCTCAGTGTGAACCCTGTAAGAAACACTAATACGTCTTGCCACTCACACACACACACTTCGGAAACATCACAAAAATACTCTCCTGAAGAAAAGCTCGGAATTTCAAGGATGAAAATTTAGATTATTTAAAAAAAATATCATCAAACAAAACATAAAGGTTTTAGGATGTTCCCCAACCAGAGATGAAGAGAAACCATCGGCATATAAAGAAAAGAGCAGAACTTATTTTTCTGTTAGCATCAAAGTCTTTATGCTTCTGTCCATTTCTGTGGGAGAAGACAAAATGATGAAAAGCTATGTGAGTCTGTGTGTGTGTGTGTGTGTGTGTGTGTGTGTGTGTGTGTGTGTGTGTGTGTGTGTGGGGGGGGGGGGCGGCTCTGGACTCTGAATCGTTTCCTCCGTACGAGCTCTGCAGAAATAAATGACATGCTCACCTGATCTTCATCGACCAATCACATCCTCACTTGCCTCCTGTATGTGTTCTCTGCTGCTCTTGTTTACCTGCCTCGCTATTATACGTCTTTTCTTTTCATCACCGACCCCCCCGTCCACACTAATGCAAATATTTTGCGTTTTAAAACTGAGATTTTTAAAAATCGCTGGCGTCACCACTGACTTCAAACATGCCCATTGTGCTTTAATGTGGATTAAAGACGATCCTTAAGTGTGGGATTTTATTTCATGAATCAATAGTTTCGTGAATCAAAAGTTGTGGAAGATGGTTCGGAAGAGGAAACACCAAATTGGTGAGTAATTTCAGTAGAATATAATCATTTATTGTTTTCCTTCTTTTCCTCCTTGTCTGTTTATCTTGTGTCTCAACAATTCAAATTATTCAACAGATAACTTGCGGGGGAAACAAACTAAATTTAAAACGTTGAAAAATCTAACTTTAAATTGGAGCAACGGAATTTAAAAAAGGAAAAATGAAGCTTAAAACAGGTCAATTAGAACATGAACGCCACTTAATAAAATCAGCTTTTCACTGAGAACACGTTTCTATTGATACAAATAAACTCCGTTACATTAAAATCTGTTGTGCATGTCTGAACCCAGCCAGAGCTCCGTCCTCTCAGGTTCCCGCTGACCAGCAGAGGCAGCGCAGCCATCCACCGCCGTCAGAGCTACGCCAATAACGATAGTTTGTAAAACGTCTTGTCAGCGCAGGTTCATCAGCCAAACTGATAAATCTGGTATCTAGGCTTCAATTGTGTTTCAGTTCAGTGAGTGAGACACAATCAGAGCTACACTTTGTTTTTCTCTCCATGAATACCAACAGAATTCGTGTGGCTGCAGGGGGCGCTGTTGTTCAGTGTTACAGCTGCATAGTGCTGCTGAAAAAGAGTAAAGATTCTGTCTCTGTTCTTTAAATGTGACCCTGACTTCAGTCTCTTTTCATTCTGTTCCCACTGTTTGATTTATTTTGACGGCTCCACCGACAGACTCTTTACCACAGTGACGCGGCCACTTCCTGCAGAAACATCCTTCACATGAGGCACAGCCTGAAGCAACACTTAGAAACGTATTAAAAAGTTCCCCTGGATGTGAGACCTCCACAGGTCATGTGAACAAACAGATTGTTAAAACACAAAGTTTCGTGGTTCAAGTGAATTTCCCGGAGGATGGATCCACAGGATTGAACACTGGACTTTGTTTCCTGTTCAAATCTATTTGTTGTTTGATGTTGTGGATAAAACGAAGTCGAACTTCTATTATTTTCCCATCGTTCTTCACGCCACTGATGAGCAGGAACATTTTACTGTTGCCACGTCGTGAATGGTCAAAGTACGTCCACTAAACGTGCTGGTTTTTGTTACAGATAATTTGTCATTGCGATCGGATTCACATCATTTCTTTTCAATAACAAACAGCCCTTATATCACTTCGTTCCATTGACAAAAACTACTGTAAATAAAGATGGATGACGTGACGACTTCTAAACGTGAAGCCAGAGGGTCTTTATCGCCCCCTGGTGGCTGGCTGCAGTGAAAGTCATACGCCTCCTTTATGTTAGCAGATGGGACGTGGACCAAACAACGACGTGTTCAGATCATTTACTGAAATAAAAGTACGACACAATAACACAAACAAAGTTATTGTCTATATCATTTATCGTAGATCCTCTAAACTTAACAAAATACTTTTACAGAAACCACAATCTTTTCCTAAACAAAACCACATAGTATTTGTGCATTCATTTATTATTGTAACCATGACGACGAGTAATACAGGGTGGCTGTTTAAAAGGACGATCCTGTCGGTGTTTACTGTAATAATTCAGGTTCGAGGACCTGTTTCCTTGATCCACTGTATTTTCTCAAAAATTAATACAGAAATTAAATAAGGGAAACATTCAATATCTCCATGTAATAAATTAAGATGAATGTCTGACAAGATCTTTTAATTCAAATCCAGCCTGTGTGTGTGAGGTCGATCTAAAATCTAAATCTGCTTCAGTTTCAACAAACACCAAAATTAACCAGCAACAACCATAGAAAAACATTCAGTAATTTAGGTTGTTCATGTTTTTTCTTAAAACATTCTCAATGATTCCAAATCAACCAACTGTAAATGTTACGGAGAACAAGTCCGATTTCATCCCAACTGAGGTTTATTCTTTTATTTTTGAAGGAGGCACAGTGAAACGTCCTGTTCAGTTCTGTTCTATCCATCCTGCTGCACCTGTCCAGGTATCAGAGCGTCACTCTCCAGCCCGGCCACCGGGGTGAACGGCGTGATCGTTTCCAAGGAGATCTCCGGGTCATCCTCGAGCTGGACGGCAGCAGGAAGCAGCAGGAGTCTGTTGTGGCTCCGAGAGCCGTTAGACACGAGCGACTCCTCGTCAAACTGTGCGCTGACGTCCTCCAGGTGGTCACAGCCAGCGTGGATACTGCACGGATGCTGCTGCAGTTGCGCAGGAACCAGCGCCTCCTTGTGGAGCGTTGTGTCGTGCTGATAGGAAACGAGCTCGTTACTGAAGTTCACGGCCTCCACCGCGTTGTTTGAACAGATCCTATTGCAGCCGAGAATGGTGGCGAAGGCCCGGCGGAAGTCTGCGTTAAAAGCATAAATGACGGGGTTGAGGGACGAGTTGGCCCAGCCGAACCAGACGAAGACGGTGAAGGTGGTGTCGCTGACGCACGGCGGGTCACAGAAGGGGACGGTGCAGTTGAGGACGAAGAACGGCAGCCAGCAGAATACGAACACGCCCATAATGATGGAGAGCGTCTTTAGGACTTTGGTTTCCTTCTTGAACGATGACTTCAGCGAGGCCTCGTCGTTGGGCCTGTGCTGCTGCTGCTGGTTCACGCTGTGGCCTTGGTTCTGGGCCTGCTCCGCCGCCCGCTCCAGAGACATGATGCGGCGGATTTGGGTCTGAGCGATCCGGTAGATGCGGGTGTAGGTGGCGATCATGATCACCACGGGGATGTAGAAGCTAATGAAGGACGAGGATATGGCGTAGGTTTTGTTTAAGTTGGCGACACAGCTCTTGGCCCTGGTGCTGGCGTTGCTGCTGTTCGTTAAGGCGGCCATCACTGCCACCACCTCCTCCATCATCTCGCCATCCTCGCCCGCCTGGTGCCAGTTGAGCTGCACTGGGATGAAGGAGATGAGGATGGACAGCGTCCACGCGACCCCGATCATGACGAAGGCCACGCGGTGGGTCATCTTCCGCTCATACTTGAACGGGCTGGCGATGGCCCAGTAGCGGTCAACGCTGATGATGCAGAGGTTGAGGATGGAGGCGGTGGAGCACATGATGTCGAAGGCGATCCACACGCCACAGAAGCTTCCGAACAGCCACGTGCCTGTGACCTCGGTGATGGCCTCCCACGGCATCACGAGCACGGCCACGCACAGGTCCGAAACAGCCAATGAGATGACGAAGAAGTTGGTGACTTTGGAGCGCAGGTGGCGGAACTTCACCACGGCCGCGCACACGAGCGTGTTCCCGAGCAGCGTGGACACGATGAGCAGGAAGAGGACGCATCCGACGAGGACGCGCACACCGCCCCTCCGTGCGCCTCCCTCCTCCTCCTCCTCTTCCTCACCTGTCCCGTCCAGCTCTGACAGAACTTCAGAGAAATTTCTCCACGACGCGTTTCTCATGTTTTTCATTCTCAGCCACACAAAGTGAGGAAATAATAAAAGATCCACAGACGCGCTGCTCAGCTGCTCCTCACGCACGAACCTTCATCTCAGACCAGAACAGAAAAGTGTTGGTTCAATAAAAATCATCTTTACGCTTCAATTCTCTGCGTCGGATTAGAATTAGATTCTGATCCTGGTCCGATGGAGCCAATATTTACCCTCAGAGACTGAAATGAAATGACGAAGATGAATACAAATATTAATAAATGAGGAAGAGTGAGACTCAGCCGGGGAAACGTCTCTGTCCAGGTGTCTCTGTCCCAGTCTCTCTGTCCAGGTGTCTCTGTCCCGGTGTCTCTGCCCCAGTGTCTCGGTCCAGGTGTCTCTGCCCCAGTGTCTCTGTCCAGGTGTCTCTGTCCAGGTGTCTCTGGTCCCGGTGTCTCTGTCCCGGTGTCTCTGTCCCAGTCTCTGGTCCCAGTGTCTCTGTCCAGGTGTCTCTGTCCCGGTGTCTCTGTCCAGGTGTCTCTGCCCCAGTGTCTCTGTCCAGGTGTCTCTGTCCAGGTGTCTCTGGTCCCGGTGTCTCTGTCCCGGTGTCTCTGGTCCCGGTGTCTCTGTCCCGGTGTCTCTGTCCCAGTCTCTGGTCCCGGTGTCTCTGTCCCGGTGTCTCTGTCCCGGTGTGACGCGCTGCGCACCTCCTCTCCTCACGGTGACGCGCTCACATTCACGGTCAAGTTGAAGCCGCTGCTCAGGTAATAGATTACTTCTGATCCCACGTCTGTTTCATCAGATGAAAGACACCAACCACGAGTTTATACCTGAGAGGAAACTGATCTGGAGACTTAAAGATTTATTGTATTTATAGTTTTACACTTAGATGTTAAAACTGAGGCAAACATTCTGTGTTCATTATTTTCATGTAAAAATAAACTATTATAAACAAAGAAAAAATATTCATCAGCTCAGGCAAACAGCAAATTAACTTAAGATAAAAATCACATCGTGAAAAACCACAGATGAAAACACACACTTTAAAAATATTAAATCATCTGAATAATCTGCTGCTTCTGTGGTTTGTAAAAGTAAATATGATGGAACCCAATTTCAGCTGTTTCCATGCTGTGGGCTGGAGGCGCCCTCTGCTGGTGGAACGTGAAGACAAACAGAGGCTAGACTATAAACCGGAACTATCACATGGTCACGTGCTGTCGTGTTTCCTACACTGAACCAGGGGGAGCAGGTTCCACATGAACCATGGAGACCTTACTGTGTCACAGACGTACAGACACAACCGTTCACACCTACAGACAATCTGCTGCATGTGTTTGGACCAGAGGACACAAACACCATAAGAACACAGACACTACACACAAACAGATCCTGAACAGGGATTCAAACCGGGAACCTGCTCGCTGTGAGGTCACTGTTCCACAGGAGGAAAAACCCAGTGTCACAGATGACGATCATTTAAATATGAATCAATTTGTTTTTAGTTTACCAGGAAACTTTCTCCTCATCCAGCTACAGTCGTCCAGAGCGTCGGATTTGAAGAGAGACTTCATGAAAAGACTTTTATTGTTGTGTCTTCACAAAAAACCATCAACACAAAGTTAAATTTTTTAAAGAGAATCACACAAGTTGAACTCACAATCATTTAATAAGAGGAAAGAAAACTGAATAAACAACTTTTCTGTGCCTCAATGGAAAAATGTCCTTCTGGACATGACCTCTGGACGTGACCTCTGGACGTGACCTCTGGGCGTGACCTCTGGACGTGACCTCTGGACGTGACCTCTGGGCGTGACCTCTGGACATGACCTCTGGGCGTGACCTCTGGACGTGACCTCTGGACATGACCTCTGGGCATGACCTCTGGACATGACCTCTGGATGTGATCTCTGGGCATGACCTCTGGACGGGACCTCTGGACGGGACGGTCAGACGCTGTGTGCCCTTCCCTCCACCACCCGGAGACTCTGCTGCCGATAATAAACCTGATCCTTTATTCACACAGTGAAAAGTGACATTAAAGTTTCCTGACCATCTGTGTGAGATCCATCGTCCTGATCTGCTTGAACTAGAAACTGCTCTGCTGAGTTTCTGAATCACGTTGAAGGCTTTGCTGTCACAGTGAAATAAGTCGCCTCGCTTCAGCAGTGAAAGAGAAGGAATCACAAAATGTGACACAATGTGATGTGAGGTATCTCAGAGCATAGAAACACTTACTGAAAAACAGAAAATGATCATATTCAAACCCATTTTAATCTGAAAACCTCAAAGAGATTAATAATATCTGAGGAGCTGAAGATGTTTGGACCCATTTGAAGTTTTTATCACAAAGTTTGAAGAAGATTCATTTTAAAGAGCTGATGGTTTTTGACGAGAGAAAAGAAGACGAGTATTTCAAAAAAAAGAAAAGAAAAAACTAAGATCAGGAATGTAATGAGTGAACTGAGGGTTTTGATACTTGAAGGTTGAAAATCACAAAGTGAAGGACGAGTGTTGAAATGTGCACTCTGGTGAAAAATCACAAATGAGATATTGAGCTGAGATAATGACCAGAAAAACTGTTTGAAATACTACAAAAATATTAGAAACTACTACAAGTTAGTATTGACCTACTACAAAATACACAGAAATACAAAAAAGCACTATGAAAAAAATGTTAAGAATTATTACAAACATATGACAAAAACAATCCAGTTCTAAAAAGCAATACGAAGCTACTACAAATTACCAAAAAAAGCTAGAAATTACTACCGAAATGACCAAGTACTAGAAAACACCACGAAAATACTTCAAAATGCTCTAAAAATGCTACAAAATAATACAAAACACACAAAAACTCTTAACAAATACTACACAAAACTAAAAACAAAAACCCTGGAAAATACTGAAACAATCCTATAAAACACTACAAAAATACTGCAAACGATAATCTTGGAGATTCAGGATGTAGATGTCTCAATATTTCCATTATTTTGTTACGTTCAAAATGCTAGTTATTATTACAAGCAGACATATTATTGTTGAATGAATATGACCACGTGTCTTCTGTAACTGACACAACAGTGAAATGTGTGGGCTCAGCAGAACGAGGTTCTGACTGCTGCTCCTCCGGTCCGCTAGGGGGCAGTAGATCCACATCGAGAGGAAAGTAGAGATTTATTCAAAACACAAAGATTTGTAAATATATTTAAAAGACAAATGCACAACAGGAAGTGACAAATATTGAGAAACAACACACACACGATAGGTTTTCATTATTTGGACGAGGTTATACAAACGAGGGTTTTATTTCCGGTTAGTTACAGCCTTGAAGAGGAACTCGGTTGCCTAGCGACCAGTGGACGTGTCGCGTCAGCTAGCCAGCTAGCTAAGTGGTTTGCTAACACATGTCGTGTCGGTGATGAAATGCCTCTCAGAAGAAACGGAGCTCTGCAGCTGCTCCAGAGAGAAGTGGACGACACCAGGAAGCAGGTTCGTTACTTCGTTACTTCGTGGGGATGTCTGAACTGTAAGACCACAGACTTCTCGATGCAGCGCGACCACCGACATCATGTCTGTGGTCCTGTCTGTCCACAGGAGGTGTGGTCGTCACAGCTCGTGACCTCCTTCATCCACGCGTTTAGATTTCAGCGAGCGATGTAAACAAAGGTCAAAGTCACGAACTTCTTCCAATCACGTGGTTTTGGTGGATGATGTTTGAGCTGAAGTTTGAAGAATAAATAAATAAAAGCAAAGTAGCATCTGACTTCTTCAGTGAAGCTCCGGGTTAAAAGAGAGGAGCATTAAAGAGCAGAGGTTAATGAAGCTGGTGCAATGGGCTTCACTGCTCACAGAGATACATGATGATAAGAACCAGGGAGGTTGCAGTAAGTCACCCAGCATCTGAACAGGATGAGTTCAACATGTTGTGTTGTTGTGACCCAGGTGGACAGTCTGCTGAAGGATGTGCAGAGTCAGCTTGGATCCACTGAAGAGGCGTCTCGCAGGTAACCAGCTGAGTCCCAGCAGGGGTTCCTCTGTAGTCTGGACCTGGAGCCTCTCCTCCAACACCTCAGCCTTCAGCCTGTTGATAGTTTGTCTCAAGGCCTTGACGTTTGATTTTAACTATGTGTATTTCAATAAGATGTCAAGAACTGCAGCTGTCGGCAGAGAAGACACTGAGGACGCTGAGGAAACTGACAAAGGTAACGAGCAGAGTTCTACAATTATTCATCTCAGCTCCTACATGCAGAACATAGACAGCAATCTATTTCCTGACAAATACAAATTGTTCATATCCTTCAACTTGAGGCTAATTATGGTTAGAAATCAAATGTCCACGAGGACCTTTTAATCAAACTGAGTTTTTTCTGTAGGTAATTGAGGGGAATGGTGGAACATGAACATACATCACATACAAGTGTCAAAGAAAGACAGATGTCCTCAGGTTACACTCAGTGTATTGTGTATTGCTCAGGTTTGCTCACCTGGATCAAGTGAAGTCCTATTTTCTTGCCTCACAGGCTGATGAGCTGGCTCCTGTGGGAAACTACGCCCAAAGGAAACAGGAAGAGGAGACACGACTGCAGAACGAGTTGGAGCGTCTGAACTCGCTCTCGCTGCAGCTCTCACCCCCAGGGCCGAGCTCAGCTGCCGGGTCAGTGACCTGTGTGCTCACTGCTACGAAACACAGAGCTGTGACACGCTTCACTTATTATTGTTCACATACGATGCAAATCGTCTTTGTTATTCACTCATGAACATCATATTCCCGAATGCAACCTACAACAATGTAATGTACTTTTGTAACGGAGCTGAACAGAAACATCATTTTCAAAGCACAAGTTGAAACTTTTCTTGTTATCATCTTTTCGTCCGCAGTTATTCTCCAAAGGAAGAAAGTGATAACGACGACGAGGGCGAAGACAGTAACAGTGATGATGATGATGATGATGATGATGATGATGACAGTGATGAGGATGAAGATGAGAAGCGAGCTGTGAACCCCCCCTCCCAGTCAGACTCTCCCAACTACAGAGTCCTCAGTGATTTCCAAGGAGAGCAGGAGGGAGATCTGTCTGTTCAGGTGAAGTTACCTGTCCTGCTGTTCTCTGCATCATTTAACATCAGTATGATTTCTTATATGAATCAGATTACATCAGTCAATCAAACTTTATTTGAATAGTCTCATAATCACAAATCCCAGTTTGTCTCAGAGTCTTTAACAAGGTGAGACGTCCTCTGTTCTTAAGAGTCAAACTACTAAAACCTTTGAACAGGTAAAGAAGGTAGAAACCTCAGAGACACATGTGAGGATCCGTCTCCCAGGACGGACACAAGTGAACAGATGTCACGTGGAACAGAGAACATCAGAGAGATCAGAGTATTTACAGCTTTGATTAGAATAAACACTTTGTAGCTAAATACATGTGATGCAAGGATATTTAACTTTATGTAAACAGACCAAAACCCAGGTTTGAATTTCAGACCTGGTTGTCGTTGAGTTTTATCTCCTTGTATCTCAAAATCGTTCTATTAAAAAGATGGTGTGTTTGTTAGTGATGCAGAACTAACGCTGCACCTGACGACAATGAGGATCTTTGAATCTTTGAATTCATTGGATGACTGTTGCTGTTTCAAGAGGGGGGGCGTGTTGAGGATTATCAGGAAGACGGCAGACGGATGGTGGCTGGCTCAGGACGGTGAAGGCAACAGAGGAGTGGTTCCAAAAACCTACCTGAAGGTAACGCAACCTGCTGAGAGTCGGCACCACAGGGGGTCCAGCAGTTTGGCCCTGTGGATTCATACAAGCAGTATATTATTAAATTAAAAAGTTAAAGTAACTGTTGTGCTACTTTTCAGATTGATTCTGGTGTTGATGACGACGATGATGATGAAAATGAGGAAGAGTCCTCTGAGGAGGAGGAAGATGGTGAAGAGCTGACCGATGACAAACAGAGGTTCAACTTTTTAATCTTTTTTTAAGTTTGATGACATTTAGCAGCAGCTTGTCGTTTGTGTTGCCATCAGATTCAATAGAGTTTCACAATTTATCCAAATGATGAACAACCACAAAATATCAATCATTTGAATATTGGTGTGAAACTAATAGAGATTCCTCTCTCCAGTGGGGCGTCCCATTCCAACTGGTCCACTGTGAGGAAGGCTCTGACTGAGGTACCACTACCTTCTGTACTACATCTGATACCAGTTAGTTAACCTATCAACTGTGTGTGTGTGTGTGTGTGTGTGTGTGTGTGTGTGTGTGTGTGTGTGTGTGTGTGTGTGTGTGTGTGTGTGTGTGTGTGTGTGTGTGTGTGTGTGTGTGTGTGTGTGTGTGTGTGTGTGACAGATTGATGCGACAGATGTGCTCTCTGCCATGGGGGCTATACCTTCAGGATTTAGACCATCAACTCTCAATAAATTGCTGGTGGAAGAAGGTCATTATACACACACACAGAGACACACACACACACACACAGAGACACACACACACACACACACACACACACACACACACACACTTGGATGATTCTCTCACATTTCAGCTCTTTGTGATGAAAAATCAAAGTGATAACATTGTGTATCTTCTTCTAGGTGTAACGTACAGAGGGAGTCACCATATTCAGCCTGATCTCAGCCAATCACAGCTCTCCTTTAAGGACCTCTTTCTGGACCCTGACACTGGCAGGGTGAGACGCTCTCTCTCCCTCTTTCCTTCTGTTTACTTCCTATTTGACTTGAATCAGGTCAGATTCCTGTGATCTTCCATCCGCCTCCTGTTGTGCAGGTTCGAGCTCGGCAGGTCCGCACTTGTGTCTGCTTCACTTTGTGGAGCTGCAAGATGATTCCCACCCCAGGGGTCGGAGTTCAGGTCCTGAGCCGACACATACGCCTCTGTGCCTTCGATGGAACTCAGGTATCAGAGTTATCTCTGTAGTTTATACTGGACAGCTTTTTGTGCAGCTCTACTTGATTTCTAGTATTTATTCTCTAAGTTTTCCCTGTAGATCCATCTGTGAACCACCAGTGCTAGATGTAGTAAACTTCTCTTTACTGCTGGTTCTGTGATTCATGTTCTATCCCAGAGTTTCCTTGAATGAGCTGACCTTGTGTTTCAGGTGTTGAGTAACATCCACACAGTGCGGGCCACTTACAACCACAAGAGCCCAAAGACCTGGAGCTTCTCTCCCAGGGTGTGTTCACAGCGTTCAGAAGATGTCGTGTTCCTCTGTTCGTTGCTTTAACTGTTTCTGACTCTAAAAATCTGATTTTCCCTGAGAGGAAACATAATGTTGACCATAATCTAGAGTTTAAAGTGCTGATGTTTGTGTGCGTGTCCCCCAGATGACAGGTGTCCTACCCGCCCTCCTGGATGGAGACTGTTTCCTTCGCTGCAACTCTGCGTCTCCTGACCTCGGGATCCTCTTTGAACTGGGAGTCACTTTTATACGGAATGTGAGGACAAATGAAACTTGGAAAATGGAGCATGACTGATACAACAGAGTTTCTATCTCTAGCTACGTGTGTGTGTGTGTGTTGTAGTCGACTGGGGAGAGAGGAGAACTGAGCTGCGGCTGGGCTTTCCTCAAACTGAGCGACGACACGGGAAATCCACTCCCCAACAGGTACACACGTGCATTTGAAATCACCCAGACACACACCAGTGTCACTCATGGTTTTTCCATATATGTGCCTGTGAAAATTCAACTGACCATTTAATCTGGGTATAGGACCTATGAGCTGCAGGTGAACGGGGGAACTCCCTATGAGAAGGACGTGGCTATGGAAGCTTCAGTCACCAGAGGATGTAAGATGATGCAGCGGAGCTCAAAAGAAGTCCAGACAGGAAGTGACTGTGGTGAAACCTTTCCGTGTTCCTCTCCTCTCAGCTCCAGCCGCTGGTGTCTTCCAGCAGATGCTTCAGGCCAGACGGCAGCCGAGACTGATCGTCAGGTTAAGATCCACCAACAGTCGGACCAGAACGCAGCTCAGGTGGGAACATCAGCAACGACATATAAATCATTACCAGACGTATTTGGCCTCAGGTGTACACACATGCACTCTACCTTTGTCCCTCAGTCTCCTCCCTGACACTCTGCTGCACTGTCTGAGCTGCGTCCACCTGCTGGCTCTGCACAGACAACTGTTAGCTGACACACTGCTGATGGACAGGCCCACCATGCAGGATGCAGGTAACACACCCTCCTCGGATCCAAACTGCACGGATCAGTGTTTTCATAGGAGCCACATTAAGTAACACTTCTGTTTCAGATCTAATCTGCAGTCCGGTACTTTCTACATTCCCTGTTCTGTTGGACCAAGTGGACCTGCTGGATGCTCTCAGGGTCAGTTCAGAGGGAATCCGTCCTACGTCCCGGATTAAAGCACAAATCTTTAAATCCAGATTCTTTTTAGCAGCTATATACATCGTAGTGTAGAATTAAAGTAAGAATATTTTATAGATTATCAAATAAATGTGATAATTTCTATGCCTGAAATGATCAGTATTTAGCATTTCTCATGGACAGTTATCATATCTGAACACTTGTGAATCCTAAGTCATGAAAAGTCTCCTGACACAGTAAATACAATATTTTAAGGTTAGTTTCTTCTCCAGCTGATTGGCTCATCCCGTCGCTATAATAGCAAGAAAATCCCAAATATATTATGTTCTGTAATAAAGTGATTAAAGTGAGAAAAACAAAATAATCTTTTTGTCTTGCATGTGAAATGATGTGTTGTCCTCAGGGTGCGTGGCTGGAAACTGAGATCAACATGAGCAGAGCACAGAAGGTGAGAGTTATTGTGTATATTTGTGTAGTACCAGTGTAGGCCTGTAGAGGGCGACCTCACAGTGTGTAGGAGTGTGTCCCTGCAGATGACGAGCTGATGCAAACTGCTGCTTCCTCTCTGTGTGTCTGCAGAGAGACTTGTCTTTTGTCAAACAGGAGTTTGTGAAAGTCTACATGTCGTCCGTCTATTTCCTCCTCCACTCGCCCTCGCTGCCCCGTCACCGCTGGGCCGACCCCCCCTCAGAGGAGCAGCGGGCCAGAGCCATCTACGCCACCCTGGATTCTCTCAAACACCAGCAGCACACCACGGGCCAATCAGGATGTCCGGAGGTCTATGTGGACCCCATGCACCCCCACCTCGCCTTCGATATCACCGAGTTGACCTTTGACCTCCTCCATGTCACTCAGGGGCAAAGTACAACTTGAGGATTGATTGTATTTTTATGAAATAATTTAATTTTTTTTAAATCAGGCATCAGTTCGGTTTGCTAACGTGAATAAAACCCTTGAATGTGCCATAAATATATTTATGAAACATGTAAACTGAAAGAATAAAGCTGCTAATGTTCTATATTTTGTGTCATTGTCAATTAATATGATTAAAAGACAAACTATACTAGGTTTCTCCATTTCTGAATATTGAATCGATACACAGAGTACTGATGGGGACGTTAGGTGTGTGGGACTGACTCATTTTAACTAAGGAACACCTCAACCATTGGTTTCTGTCTTAATGGGATTTGTCGACAGAAATCAAAATCCATTCTATAACCACACTTCTCCACATGTCTATTCTGCATTGTGACAGGAAATGAAGTTCAGCTTTAAGAAATACTAGCACGACGCTAACGCATTAATATACAATACATCCACAAAGACATCTTTGTGCACAGCAGCGTGAGAAACTGAGAGTCTGTTGATCGGTGTGAAATAAAGGGTGAGCGAACGTAGACAAAGGTCACATCAACTACATTGTGTGTCTTTAATCACAGTTCAACACTTTGTTCTGAGACGTGTTTCTGTACCAATAGAACCAGTAATGAATAAAGAGCATGTCTTCATACTTTCACTTACAAATTATCCTATTGTCTAATAAAATTATACTAATGGATTTATCACAGGTTTTTCAGCCCCGTCGTCACTGACCTGCTCCACTCATCTCTCCACCCACCACAACATCTTTTGTGTGTGTGTGTGTGTGTGTGTGTGTGTGTGTGTGTGTGTGTGTGTGTATGTGTGTGTGTGTGTGTGTGTGTGTGTGTGTGTGTGTGGTGTAGAGTTACAGGGTAACAGAGCCGAGTTCACAGTTAATAATTAGTCTCCTGTGATCTTTTATAGCCTGGTATAAAAGGAGCAGTCGGGCACAGAGCGGCTGGGATCGTCCCTCAGTTGTGGTTTCATGTCTCCACTGGATCTTAACAATGATACAACAGTTGTACAACAATCTGGTGACGCACAGTTTAACTGTTGTTAGTAATGAAACTAAAGTCTAAAGACATTTTTCTATGGATTAAACAAACAAGATATAACATGTTAACTGTCGAGTTTCTGCGAGTTGAAAGTTAATCGTTCATGGGTTAAATTCATTTATTCATTTTACATATCTACAGCACCTGGTTTTAGAAATGGAAAATTTACACCATAACTTTAATTTCACTCAACATAGGTAGACAGGACGTTTTTATTCATTTGATTAATTCATTCATTCATCTTTTTTATTTTTTTGTAGATTTCCCAAAGAATGATTCATGGATCTTGGTTAGAGAACAGATGTCTACGTCCATTGGTTACATTTTATTTACATTTAATTATTTACATTTAATTCAGAAATGTGTAAGACACTAAAACAAAGAAATATACACACAACTATATTTGATTTCCAAAAATTCTACAAAACTCTGTCATTATTATTTAAAAACCAGCCTGCGAACAAATATCCATAGGATTTAAAATAGTGTTTTTAACAGCTGGAACAAAAGTTGACAAGTCAGTCTCATCTGTCAATCATGATGTTTCACCCCATTTTTATGACATCAAATTAAAAGCAAACTTAACAGAAAAACGTTTATTTGATGTAAACTTTGACTTTGTAGTTTGCAGACATGACGGTGAAAGGTCCGTCTCTTCTTGCTCTTGGCAGGACAGCCTTTCCCACTGGGCCACGCCCGTCAACATGTCTGTACGATGTGGATCACTCACGTCTCTCAGCCGCTCACATCCAAGCCACCGCTTCTTATCTTAGAACACCTTTAACACACAACTTAACCTCTGACCTTCAAATGGTTTCTTGTTCAAATGAGCACGGGCTCAACGACCCAATAAAAACCTGCGTTCCTCAGGGCTTGTCGCTAAGTGTGTACACAATCACACACTCAAACACACACAAACACACCGGAACTTTCCTTGGTGTTGTGTTTGCTGTAGAATAATATTGCATATCCAGTATTTCCACATTCCTGAGCTGTTGCCGTGGTGATGTTGCCTGTGATGACCAGAAACCGTTGTGTCATGTTGGGCTGCAGAATCTAAAAAGTATATATTTATGATCTGAGGACCAATGAAAACTCTTTAGTTTAGTTTCCTGTGCATTTCACTAGTTTAACCCCAGAGAAACGTTGTGTTGACTCATGGAAGAGATTTGTTTGTCCTCTGACGCCTGAAGCAGCAGAACCGTCTCCTTCTTGAGCTTCTCCCTGCCGACCTCTGCATCGCCAGAGGATTCATGTTTGGGATTATAGGATTTACTGATTTCTCTATGATGTTATGTAGATGAATGTAAACTAAAAAATGAACAATGGTCAAATTCTGACAGTGAATTGAACATATAAATAATGACTTTCTGACCTTAGATAGTTTTTTATATTGATTATTAGCCTTGCTTCAGAATACTATCTTTGATTAATCTGTGTTTCCAGCTGTAACTAACACATTTTATATTGAAAAATTAATAATGGATTATTGTTAATGTGACTTGATTAACTAACCTGGTCTAATGGACCAGATGCTTTACAATGTAAACAATATAAAACAATCATACACAATACATATCATAATAAAGATCATTAACCAACACACACTGTGCCCTCACCCTTCTGTGATTGGCCGCTTGTTCTCCAACAGATGAATCAGCCAATCAGTGCATTGATAATATATTTTTATAATTACCTCGGCCAAGGAGGTTATGTTTTCACCCCCCGTCATCTCCATTGCCCCCTGGTGGATGACTGCAGCACACATCATAAAAGCCATCTCCTCCATGTTAGCAGATGGGACATGGACCAAACCAAAAAAAATCGAAGTAGACATTGAATAAATGTTTTCATCACACTGATGTTTGTTCAAGTGTTCATGTTTCTGATCAGTTTGGTTTTAATTCGTTATTTGATGAAATAAAAACGGGCTGAGACGTCATGATTGACAGCTGAGACGGACCAATGACTGGTCGAGCACATGTATGGGCGGGACGCCATGTTCACTGCTGCACAAGATGGCAGCGTTTGTCTCAGAGAGATTTTAACTTAATTTCTGGAAGAATTGGGAGATTGATAAATTAAAACAATTTAAAAATGGCTGCAGTCCATCTTATCTCGTACATCTTTGATTCCAGCAGGGGGCAGCCTCATGGCTTAAAACCATTTCACAGTTTGATTTAATTTGATTTATTGCAGACCACAGAACCGCAGCGGTTGATTATTACAGTGCATCTTGTTTATTTACCACCTCATGCTGCCACTGTATCAGATTCATTCCACGCGGCGGCTGTGACGGGGTCACTTCAGACAAACTGCACAGTTATAAAACAAAGGATTGTGTTTCACTCGGCAATGATCTGCGATCGTCAGCTGCTCCACAGCCAGAGTCCATACTCTGGGATCTAATACATCACGTTTTGTTGTGACACATTTTCACTAATTTCCCCGAAAATAATTCATCAATTAGAGTAAACTTCTTAATTTCTAGAGAAATTAAACGTTTTTCATGTGTAAAAATACTGTAACTCTCACAATCGATGAAAACTGTAAATACTTAATACCCCTTTAAAAAATGTGCAGAAAACTTGACATCAGTAGTTAACAATAGGAGAGGAGGAGGAGGAGGAGGGAGAGGAGGAAGAGGAGTAAGAGGAGGGAGAGGAGGAAGAGGAGGAGGAGGAGGAGGGAGAGGAGGAAGAGGAGGAAGAGGAGGGAGAGGTGGAAGAGAAGGAGGAGGAGGAGCGAGAGGAGGAGGAGGAGGAGGAGGATGAGAAAGAGGAAGAGGAAGAGGAAGGAGGGAGAGGAGGAAGAGGAGGAGGAGGAGGAGGGAGAGGAGGAAGAGGAGTAAGAGGAGGGAGAGGAGGAAGAGGAGGAGGAGGAGGAGGAGGAGCGAGAGGAGGAGGAGGATGAGAAAGAGGAAGAGGAAGAGGAAGAGGAAGGAGGGAGAGGAGGGAGAGGAGGAAACACAACAGCAGGACCAGTTGAGCAGGAAACCGGGAGTTTCCTGGGAACAGCTGTGCTCGAGCTGGAAAGACGATCCAGGACAGATGTTGTTCTGAAACCTGCGATCACAGATTCTTTAAACAATAAAACATCTAAATGCTGCAAATATAGAAAATCAGCTTTAACGGGCTGTTGCATCATATGGGAAACAAACAGGTTTTATATTCATTGGACAATTTAGAAATATTAATGCAAAGTAAAATCTCATTATGTTTTAATGAGGAGTGAGGTGGGGGGGGGTGGGATGTTCAGTCCCTCCACAGAGTTCTGGATCTGCCCGTGAGTCTCTATGTGTCCAGTGAAGTTACAATGGAAGGTTCTCAGTAGTGAACTGAGGCAGAAGATCGACCTCCTCATCGCTACAGGAGCATTTTAGTGGATTCAGGCTGGGGCCAGAATTTTAGGACCCAATATATTTTGGGGGCTTTTGGCCTTTATTGTACAGGACAGAGAGGGAACAGGGAGTCGAACCCAGGCCTTAGTGATGTGTAAACCTTCAGCTGCTGCGAATCAAACACTCAGGATTGTGTTTCAGATTTGTCATCCAAAACATTCGTGTGTACCTGGGGAGGTCAAAGGTCAGGGGCAGCTGCAGACTCACACAGGTTGAAACTGGACTCCTCAGGTTGAAGAGCATCAGACCTGCTCAGGAACTTTACGACCTGCTGGAACTAAAGACGTCACACGTTGGTCTTTCTGCTTGTGAATGAGAAA
>NC_047165.1:1035852-1065852 GCF_009819705.1 Hippoglossus hippoglossus
CAAGTTTCTTCTGGTACACGTGCTCGACCAATCGCAAGTCAGTCCATGTCCCATCCACCAACAGGGAGGAGGCTGGGTTCATGAGCCATACTGCAGACAGCCACCAGGGGGCGATGAAGATGCTTTGGCTTCACTTTTGGGGAGGCGTCATATCTTCCATGTTTATCTTATGTTAATGAGCGATGGACGAACAAAACATCACATCACATTTGAAAGAAGGAGAAGATCTAAAAACTCCTGTTAAAGGATTTTAATTATCACAGAGACGTTTTTAGCTCAAGAATATAAAGAAAATAAAAAAAGTTAATAAAAATTCCACAAAAAAAAGAAAACTGCAGAGTTGGGTGATTATTGTAATAATAAGAATGTCCCTCCTGCGGCTCGCTGCCTCCCGTCCACCACCCGGCGGCCTCGCTGCCTCGCTGCCTCGCTGCCTCGCTGCCTCGCTGCCTCCCGTCCACCCCAGGCGGCCTCGCTGCCTCGCTGCCTCGCTGCCTCGCTGCCTCGCTGCCTCCCGTCCACCCCAGGCGGCCTCGCTGCCTCGCTGCCTCGCTGCCTCGCTGCCTCGCTGCCTCCCGTCCACCACCCGGCGGCCTCGCTGCCTCGCTGCCTCGCTGCCTCGCTGCCTCACTGCCTCACTGCCTCCTGTCCACCACCCGGCGGCCTCGCTGCCTCGCTGCCTCGCTGCCTCGCTGCCTCACTGCCTCACTGCCTCCCGTCCACCACCCGGCGGCCTCGCTGCCTCGCTGCCTCGCTGCCTCGCTGCCTCGCTGCCTCCCGTCCACCCCAGGCGGCCTCGCTGCCTCGCTGCCTCGCTGCCTCGCTGCCTCGCTGCCTCCCGTCCACCCCAGGCGGCCTCGCTGCCTCGCTGCCTCGCTGCCTCGCTGCCTCGCTGCCTCACTGCCTCCTGTCCACCACCCGGCGGCCTCGCTGCCTCGCTGCCTCGCTGCCTCGCTGCCTCGCTGCCTCGCTGCCTCCCGTCCACCCCAGGCGGCCTCGCTGCCTCGCTGCCTCGCTGCCTCGCTGCCTCACTGCCTCCTGTCCACCACCCGGCGGCCTCGCTGCCAGCTGAAGGGTGTGTCCTGCTTGTTTTGTGGACGCTGTCTCTTACCCACAGGAGCAGAACAGGTTTCTCCCATAAGGGTCGGCTCCACCTGCCGCCGCTCCGTTAGCTCAGAGGAGAAACCGTCGACTCTGGTGAAGGATCAGGCAGAGATGGCTGCAACCACGACTCAGCCAATGGGGAGCCTGCCCAGCGGACTGGGGATCTGCACCACGGCCCCGGATATATTTTACCTGCCTGAGCTGGTGAGTGGACGGAGACTGAGGTCACAGCAGCTTGACCTTGGAAACATTTACCACCTTTTGTATTGTTATTCTCCCTGGTTTCAAATTCAGGATTTAAAAATGGGAACAGATTTTTATTTTAAAGCATTTCAGATAGAAGAAATGATGCAAAAGCTATTTTTAACTTCTCTGAACCTTTAATTATTATTATATTTTAGTGCTGATGTATCACAGAATGAAAACAAATCATTGATCATAACAAACAGATGAAGATTTCCAGTCTTTTTAAGAGACAAAGAGTAACTGACAGACTCTGATGATGAACTTTTATCTTCTGCTACAACTCATCATGATGTGATAACTTCACGACCTCAGACAGATGCTACAAAAAGCATTTGTCTTATTTCTCTAATTCTCTGAATAAATATAACGTGAAGCCTGATCATGAACTGATTCTAAAACCGGTGCATCTTGGTGAAATGTGAGATGATGAACGATATTCCTCGTATGGGAGGAGCCCTCGAGTCTCATCTCACATTTCACTCGTACTGTACCTGTGATACTCATCTGAGGAGGAATGTGTCCGACCCTCTTCTCCCAGAAAGACACAAAGGATAGAAACCGCTCAGACTGGAAACACAAACACAGAGGAAGACGTTAAAGTGTCTAAAGGTTTATTTCTGCTTTTATTTACAAGAAACAGGACGTGTGCTTCAGCTATGCAGCATAAATGTTTGACTTCAAAAGGGTTTTTTATTGTGAAATATTTGCAGGAGCGGTAGCTGCTCGGCTTCATACTGGGTAGTACTGGTATTTATTTGAGTACAAGGGACTTCTTTCATACAAGGAAATAATCCTATTTCTGGCCATATTCAAATCAAAGCCTAAATGTAAAAACAGAACATGATGTGGAACTGAGAAGCTACATATTTTGCATTGTAAATATTAATTGATATTAATTTGAATATTGTGCATTGAATAGAAAAAATTGCACAACTGCCTTTCTTTGTGTATATTTATTTATTGTACATTCAGCCTTTAACAGAAATTGCAAAAAATAATAAGTATGACCCTCCTGAGTGGGTTTGTTGGAAGATATCAACAACATCACGACTGGTTCCTGTCCTGGCTCCTAAACGTGGAACCAGCTCCACATGGACATGAGGACAGGAAGTCCACACATCTTCCTCCAGACTGAAGACACACCTCTTCAGACTAAAGACACACCTCGTCAGACTAAAGACACACCTCCTCAGACTAAAGACACACCTCGTCAGACTAAAGACACACCTCCTCAGACTAAAGACACACCTCGTCAGACTAAAGACACACCTCCTCAGACTAAAGACACACCTCGTCAGACTAAAGACACGCCTCTTCAGACTGAAGACACACCTCTTCAGACTAAAGACACACCTCCTCAGACTAAAGACACTCCTCTTCAGACTAAAGACACACCTCATCAGACTGAAGACACGCCTCTTCAGACTGAAGACACACCTCTTCAGACTGAAGACACACCTCTTCAGACTAAAGACACACCTCCTCAGACTAAAGACACACCTCTTCAGTCTGAAGACACACCTCTTCAGACTGAAGACACACCTCTTCAGACTAAAGTGTAGTTTGTCTTTCTTGAAGAAAATAGTACTTTCTTGATTCTTGTTGTTCTGGTTTGTTCCTCATGGTTGATGCACTGACTGTGAGTCGCTCTGGATAAAAGCGTCAGCTAAAGGAAATGTAATGTAATGTAATGTAATGTAAATGTAGATCTCGGCTTAAGTTTGGAATTAACAAGTGATCTTGGGCTCGAAGAGGCTGGTGACCTTTGGTGAAGGTCAGGTTAGGTTTAACCAAACATCACCTGCACACATCATCCAGCAGGTGATTGCTGCCAGTGTCACAGAACAAAGAAAAATAATACAAATAAAGAAATAAAGAAAAATATGTAGAGAATATATCCATTTAAAAAATAAACACAATTAAATAAAACCACAGATAATATTTACATTAAAATAAATGAATCTAAATAACAAACACAGATAATATGTACATAAATAAGTAAAGACCTTTCACCACGGACGGAAATGGTCGAGGTTTTACGGCTTTTGGAGACGACATCAGAACGAAACAGTGAGAAACCTTTACGATGCTTTACAGCCTTTAACTGTGTGTGTGTCCACACCTTCACACACACTCCTTCAGTTTGTGGTTTGGACACGGGAGCTTTGTTCTTCAGGCTCGTACTATAAACTGTGACGTCTGGAAACAAACGTTTGAACGTGTCGACTTCATCTCGAAACTCATTCAATGATCCCGAGCTTCTACTTTTTGTTTCGATTGTCTGGAAGGAGGTTTGGTTTTCACACAACTTGTATAAAACCCCGTAAATGTGAAATCATCAAACAAGCCTTGATTTCCTTTTGATCTCTTTGCAACAAAAGGGAAACTTCCCCCAAATGTACTAATCCCAGTGAAAAGGCAGCTTTCCACTGGTTTGAAACAGTTGGAGAAGTTATAACACATCAACCGGTTCCTTCCGCTCTTCAGATTTCCGGGGGTCTGGTGTGGATCCTGGTGGCATCGACCCACGTGGCCCCTCCGAACCCTCTGGCCTGGGTGATGTTCGTCTCCGTCTTCTGCTTCGTCGTGACCTTCCTCTGGTTGATCGTCTTCGCTGCCGGGGCTCACAAGAGCTGCTCAGGCTGGGCTGCTGCGGTGAGGGGGGGCAATCAGAAGAGACGGGACATGTGACCGCTGTGGCCATGTTGTTAATGTGTGTGTGTGTGTGTGTGTGTGTGTGTGTGTGTGTGTGTGTGTGTGCGTGTGCAGGACTTTGCGTACCACGGCCTGGCAGCGTTCTTCTACCTCAGCGCAGGAGTGGACTTGGCCTTCATCACCTTCCTGCAGGAAGTCAAATCCACAAATCTGGTGGAGTTTAGAATCTACCAGACTGACATCGCTGCTGTGGTGAGAACTGGTTTGAGAACAATAATCAATAATCAATAATCAATAACTACAGTATCTTCGCCTCACAGTCATTGTGTTGTTCTGTGTGTCAGGTGTTTGCCTTCTTGGCCACACTCCTCTACTTCCTGCACGCCATCCTCTCCGCCATCCGATGGAAACACTTCTGAGGACAGACGCCGATTCTCAAACCTGTGTGTGTCTACGTGGTGTGCATGTGCGCGTGAGTGCGCGTGTGCGTGTGCGTGTGTGTGTGTGCGTGTGAGTGTGCGTGTGTGTGTGTGGACCCACAAGTGACGTCAACCTGCTCAGATTCAAGATGAAGGATCTGAGCCTCATGACTTGAGGGTGAAGATGCAACATGAGACACAAAGTGAACAGGAAGTAGATGAAGAGCTGAACATGGGAAACATCTTTGTGTGTAAACAAACGACATCTGATCGATCATTTCAAATCTGAAACTGGTGAAATTTGAATAACTTTTGTGAACCAACAACTCAGTGAATTCTCCTTTAATCTGACATTATTTATCAAAAGAAGAAGTTTTAGTCATTTTAATGGACTAAAGAATACAGAGTAAATATTATTATTAAAACTGAGCCGTCACGGTAACACACTAATTATTAGTGAGAAAATCTCTCTTCAAATTATTATCTATGTTGAGCCTTTACAACAAATATTTAATACAAATTAATTAAATGAATTTGATATGATATGAATTGTGTTAGAAACATTTCTGTTCATCACTTGAATCCATCGGAGAATCTTCCTGTTCACTCACAGTATCACTGACAGAACTTTGTCTGAATATGTTTCTCTTCTGTCGCCAATTTCTTTTCACTTTTTCAGAAATAATTTCTCGATAAGAAGCTCCAGGATTTCTTCAAGATTTCTGGTTGAAATAAGGTTTTGTATTCTGAAGATTAAAACGAGATACAGACGTAACAGTTGCTGTGTCCTCGTTTGTTTGCTCCACTTTGTCCAGGAACCTCTCAACTAATTCAACGTTTCCCCTTCACATGCTTTTGTTCCTACACTCATGTGTGATGTGTGAATCCAGTCTCACAGACACAGAGTTAATATTGACTTTTCTTTTTCATATTGAAAGTGGATAAGCAGGATAAGAGTCGTGGAAACGTGCCGGTAAACACGATCAGAGGTGGAGCGGCATCATCTCTGATCTCTAGCACCATCTGCAGGTCGAGCAGGTTTCTACTCGTCCAGTAACATACTCCAGCGTCTGCTCAATGGATTGGATCAGAACTTCTTCCTTCTATTAAGATTAATAAATAATCTGGATTATTTAGAGGGTTGTAGAGATTCCCTGTCAGGACAGAGGGGAAAGACTCTGTCACAGTTTATTATTTCACAGATAAAACATGAATCTTTAAATGCTTCAACAACAGGTTTCTTTATTTATATCAGAACAATTCCACATTTATGTCAGTCAGAAAGGAAGTATTGATCTCTAGCACAACAAGATCTACCCGGGTATCGGCCTGTGTGAGGTGCAGCTGCAGAATGATGTCAAACTGGATGTCTCCATTTTGAGAAACGTGTAACTTTAATCCTTGATTGGCGACACAATCAGAAATGTAATAACAGAAGAAGTTCTTTGAAAGCAGAATTCAGAGCTTCCATCAGCAGCTCCAGCCTTTATGAGTCCGCTCATCAGCTGCTCTACCAGATGGTGCGTTTCACCCCCGCCCAGATCGAGCGCTTGGTTCCCTGAGCAGCTTTCACGTCATCCCAGTGCAGCCGGGTGTTGGGGATTTCGTCCTCGGGATCCGGATCCGATCGAGCCCCGTCTTTAGGACTCGCCACCACCACGGGGAGAGGGCCTCGCTGCGACTGGAACTCCACCACGTGGAGCTCCTTCTTGTTGGCCAGAGTTTGGTGTGTTTCCTACAAGTGGACGGAAGAAGAGACAGATGTCTGAGAGTCGACATCCTGCTGTACAACGTCAATGGGTCCGGGTTGTGTGCTGATCCTCACCTGATTGGCTAATCCGGTGAAGAGGGCCCTGGTGATGTTCAGGTAATTGATGGATCCGTCCACTTTGCAGTACATGTCCTGGATCCCGATCAGCTTGCACAGAGTGATGACAGCCCGGTGGCAGTGAAGACCATAACCTGCAGAGGGAGAGACACAAACACGTTCAAACAAATACACTTCCTATCGATGTACTGGGTTGTCTAGGCAACAGTCAGTAAACAGGAAAGTACACAAATGAATAATTATAAAACCAAATCACACATTTCTTTCACGCTGTTGCATCATGTTCGATTCTTTCAATGAACGTGACTTTGTTTTGAGTCAAACTCCCGCTGCTGTGAATACTCATCACAGCCTGAATGTGTATCATCCAGGTGGAAACATGCACTTTGCTGTAGGACGACACTTCTCCAGATACCTGGGTGTGTACTGTCCAATCCAAAGTACTAACACCAGTGTTTAATGAATAAGCTGTGTCCCTCACTGTCTTTGTAAAACTACATATGTACATTCACTTCATTGTATGCAAATACTGAGGTAATGTAAAAACAGTGATGTAAACATCTAATGAGACAGAACTGAGCCTAACCCTTGTCACTCATATCTGACTCAGCTGTGAGAGAGAAGATATCATCCTTCTCCTTCTGTTTGAGTCACATTCAGCTGCTTTAACCAACTTTAAATCGATTTCAATTGTGACTCATCCTCAACGTTTTGTTCTTGAACCTGAACCCTGCCGTCAAGACGCTGAGTGAACGAAGCTGCACCTTGGTTTTGTTTCTTCATGCGGAGCGTCGTCCTCTTGTACTTGGATTCGATGTTGTGATAAACTGTTGGAGAGAAGAACGACTGATTAGAACCCAGAGACTGTAGAGAGAGAGGAAGAGGAAGAGGAGGAACAAACTCATAAATATTAAACAGACACAATCATTCCACGTGTTTTGTGTCTTTGTGTTTCCTGCTGTTGTCTCTCAGGACTCGAGCCTCTCTCGCTGCCGACCACACGTCCGTCCACGTACCAGTGTCTCGTGCTCGTCGCAGCAGATGAGCTGATTAATCATTCAGACACGCACACAGTCCCCGAGTGGGAGCGAGGTGCTGCTGCTGAACCGCTTCGGGTTCAAATCTTGTTCTGGTGTCACATCTCTTTAAACATCTCACTCTGCTCTCCCTGTTTCCTCTGCACTTCCAGCTGGAACTAGGAAACTCTTAATGATTTAGATGCTGCAACAGCAGACGGAGTTACAGTGTGTACGGAGGAAACAGGCGGAGAGGATGGAGGAGACGTCAGAACACAGAGGGAGCTTCACAGGCGCTGTGGCTTAAAGACGTTCAACCTCAGTTGGATTATTATGCAGGAAACAGGAGGAGAGGAAACGATGGGAGGAAGAAAATGAGAAACAGGTAGAGTGAGAGAAGGAGAGACTGAGAAAGAAACAAGAGTTAAGAGAAGTTATTTCAGACGCCATCGGTTCTTATCGTAAAGTCACATTCGTCTTTTTCCATTCACGATATCACACGACTCTCCTGGTTGGTGGAAACTCTCAAAGTCTGAAAACTTCTCTTCAACTCAGTGAAGGAGAAAGAAAGGGGCGGATGTGAATCCACAGTCAGAGAAGCTTCACACACACAGACACACACAGACACACACAAACACACACACAGACACACACAGACACAGACACACAGACACACACAGACAGACAAACACACACACACTTACTGGTGTGGTCGTTGTATCGATCGATGTAGTACAGGTAGTGGATCGCTCTGTTCTTGGCCTGAAGTCACACGAGAGACAGGAGAAAGAAATTCAACTCATTTTAATTTCAATGTCATTATAATAAGAAACTGTCGCTGTAGCTCCAGAGATTTCTGAGTCATATTAAAATAAAAAATACCAATGATACTATCACATGCCATATCTAATGTACTATATCCAAGTACGATCAGTGACCCCCGACCCCCAGTGGAGATTCAGGGTACTGCTGCAGTCGTCATGGTAACAAACTGCATTTACATCCATTTAGTCACTGATTGATCTGTTTTACTCAGTTTTATCAAAAACAACAGCAGGAAATTTAATAATAGAAGAAATTGATTTAATGATTATTTAGCTTTGAATACAAAACGAATGCGTGGCCTCACCTTCCTCAGAGCTGTGTTTCTATCTGCTGCTTTACCCAACGCGAAGCCTGGTGGGAGGGGGGGGGGGGGGGGGGGGGGGGCAGTCAGTTTAAAACAGAGGAACTCAGAACTCAGACCTGTGTTTTCAAAGTGTGATTGAGATGTTTCCAATGAAACTTCCAAATGGTGTTGAATGATTGTTATTGATGGTTAAATGAGACACTGATGATGAGTCTGCTCTGTGCGATGAGACGCTGACGTCAGGTGACCTCAGGAGACAGGTGAGTGTCACAACGACTTCCTGCTCGTCTCCATGACTACAGGGATTACAAAGAGAGTCAGACCTGCGGCTCCGTTGCCGTTTCCCACGGCGACCAGACAGCTGATGGACCTCTTCCTGCCCTCCTTGGCCGTCATGTTGAACACACTCTTCACCTAGAAAACATCGCACAACAACACAAGAGATTCAACAACACGACGTGTGGAAGTGTGTTGAGATGCAAGAAAAGAAAAGTTTGGGAGATTTCTTCTTCTTGAAGTTTACAATATGAACATCAAAGAGATGACAGGTGATTATGTCTTCATGGGAAACGTCCTCACTGTGGGACTAATGAAGGATTATCCTCCTTATCCCTGCTGTCAAAATGTCCCTGTCTTTGATTGATACGTTTTTATACCAGTGTGTGTGTGTGTGTGTGTGTGTGTGTGTGTGTGTGTGTGTGTGTGTGTATTGTCAATCCATCCTAAAGTGACCATCACAGATCTGAGAGTAGACATTCATCTATCACACATTCAGCTTCACTCCACACTGGCTGATCAACAACCTGCAATATGACTTTTAAAAACACCAGGGGGCAGCATTGATGCACTACAGAGAGAGAGAGAGAGAGAGGGGGGGGGGGGGGGTATAGGAAGGTAGTTAAGAAAAAAAGAGAAAGAGGAGGAATTCACCAGAAAGCAGAGAGAAAGCTCGAAGGTGCACGGGACGAGATATAGATGTCAAGAAGATGAACAGTGCAGAGAAGATGGAAGAAGGTGGAGGAGAGAGAAGGAGGAGGAGAGAGAAGGGAGAAGGAGGAGGAGAGAGAAGGGAGAATGAGGAGGAGAGGGAAGGGAGAAGGAGGAGGAGAGGGAAGGTGGAGGAGAGAGAAGGAGGAGGAGAGAGAAGGAGGAGGAGGAGAGAGAAGGAGGAGGAGAGAGAAGGAGGAAGAGAGAGAAGGAGGAGGAGAGAGAAGGTGGAGGAGAGAGAAGGAGGAAGAGAGAGGAGGAGGAGGAGGAGGAGGAGGAGAGGGAAGGAGGAGAAGAGAGAAGGTGGAGGAGAGAGAAGGAGGAAGAGAGAGAAGGAGGAGGAGAGAGAAGGTGGAGGAGAGAGAAGGAGGAAGAGAGAGAAGGAGGAGGAGAGAGAAGGTGGAGGAGAGAGAAGGAGGAGGAGAGAGAAGGAGGAAGAGAGAGAAGGAGGAGGAGAGAGAAGGTGGAGGAGAGAGAAGGAGGAGGAGAGAGAAGGAGGAAGAGAGAGAAGGAGGAGGAGAGGGAAGGAGGAGAAGAGAGAAGGAGGAGGAGGAGGAGAGAGAAGGAGGAGGAGAGAGAAGGAGGAGGAGAGAGAAGGAGGAGGAGAGAAAAGGACACAGAGGAAGGAAGGATGAGAGGAAAGACAAAGAGGGTTTATGGTCTGATATTAAACATGAGGAACAAGAAGATGCTGAGGAAGGAGAGAGAAGGAGGAGGAGAGAGAAGGAGGAGGAGAGAGAAGAACAAGAGAACAAGGGAGAGATTGTGTGTGTTTGTGGGAAAGAGATCAAATTTCAGAATCCACCTTCCTGTGGTTATTTCTGACTTCAGCTCTATAGTGTCACAGTATTCACCAGGTAGCACATCAGCTATAAGGACTCTGCTGTATGTTGAACAGGGAGGTGAGACGTTAAACATTCAGTAAAATCAAATATTTATATTCAGAGAGAAAACTGAAGCCAACATGATTTCCTGTTCCTTCAGCAGCTCTTGTTGTGTTTGTGTGTTTAAAGAGAGATGAAGACAAACTGATGGAGAATCACAAAGAGAAACTGAATCAATGTGGAAAGTGTGAATGTGAGGAAAACATTCATCTGAATTAGAAACCTCTTTATAAACGTCTCCTGTATTAATCACAGACGCATCAGTTTTCACATTCTGACAATACAACTAGAAAAAACTCAATCAGAAAAGAACAGAGAAACAGAAACTAACTTCCATCGTCTCCTAGTGTTCAGAGAAACAGACGAGGTACAGACGAGGTACAGACGAGGTACAGACGAGTTCCAGCTGCACAGCTTCACTGTCATCACATTCAGCTCTACAGGCAGCAGCACAGCAACTCTCCTGATCCCGCTCGTCCACCACAACACACCACACCACACCACAACACAACACAACACAACACAACACAACACAACACACACGTCTGTGTTCAGGGCTACAAACTGTGAATTAGTGTCTCCCCTCATCAACAGAAAGGTCCCGACACCCAGAAACCGACCTTGTGCTGACTGTGTCTTTATAAGGAAGCTTCCCCTGGGACCAGCAGCAGTTCACCAGCATCTCTTCACTCCCATCGTCACCAGTGAGTTTCCACTGAGGGAACTTCAAAGTCTACATCTGGCCTCAGCTTGTGCAGTTACATAACACACACACTTCAGTTCAGGGTTTATCATTTAACTGCAGGGACACTGCAGCAGGATTGGGGTCAGAGTAGCTGCAAACACCAAAACACTGAAAACATCTCCCTGCAGGGGGCGCACACGCACACGCACACGCACACGCACACGCCATGTTTCTACTTGGTTCTGATGCTTCCACAAACTGTACTCGTTTTTCCTTGTGACTGTAAATTCACAAAACACTGATAATGAAGAGCACATAATAATTAGTCTGGGTTTCTATAAGTAAACACACGACATAGAAACACATAAAGTTGAAGTTCTGTGGCTGGAGGCCTGTGAAGGACGGCAGTTATGGACCCGAGCCAGTTGGACCCGTCAGGTTCAGACCAAAACTTGATCTAATCAGGTTACGTTGAAAATGTTGCCGACTGTTGAGGTTTGTGCAGAACTCAGACACTCTAGTTTGCCTCTGCAAAGAGCCGGAGCAGATGGGATCCCAGTGTTTGTGAATCATGCTTCAGTGCGACTCGTCGCCAGCTTCTATTAGAAGTGTGTGTTGTCTCCGTGTTGTAAAGCTCTTGGCTTTGCGTCCCTCAGTTGAGGTGAAGATGCAGCAGTTCCAGCGTGGCACGAGCAGCGGAGCAGATGGGCCAGGTTCCCCTGCTCCGAGCGGCAGCCTGGTGGTGGGAGGACGCGCTCGCTGCTGTTTCATCTCTTCTTCTCCTCAATCTGTTGCTGCTGGTCCTCCGGTCGGTTCTGTACGCTGCAGCTCAGAGGAGGAGGAGGAGGAGGAGGAGGAGCACACGGAGCCACGAGCCTCTGCCAGCACTCAACACGCTCCGACTGTTACTCACATCCTCGCTCTCACTCGGGTGGAAGGTGATATCTTGACCTTGTGAACACACTGAATAGTGGAAAATGTTTTTTGGCTCCTGCTAAACTGAAAATAAATTCTAGAATCTTTACACATTGATATCCAACTACATCAATGTATTTAATGGACTTCATGTCTGATGACTCGTTTATTCTCTTGGTCTCTGCTGATGTTTATGGCTCATGGACCTTAAGCTCATATATGTGGAAGTATTTACCCACAGATACACAGATACACATGTATATGTCAACAAGAAGCCCGAAGTCTGCAGGACCTCGTCCGTCGTCCAGCCGATACCTCGGGTCATTATGATGTCACAACAGAGTGGGACAACTGGCCAATCAGAGCAGATTGGGCTTTACTGGGAGGGGGGGGGGGGGGGGGGGGGGGGGGGGGGGCTTAAAGAGACAGGAGATGTGGATTCTCTTCAGATCCACAGTTGGGTACATGTCCCCACTCAGGCTCCACTTGGTTATTAAAACACGACGTCTAATCGAATTGAATGTTCTCACAGAGCTGCTCTTGTCGTCCATTTACTTTCAGCAGAACTTTTCAAGGTTGTTGAGCTCGGGGGGGGGGTAAAAAACAAAAGAAGACAAAAGCCTGTTCTGACAGCGAGCGCCGTCCATCTCTCTTAATGAAATCACAGAGTCCTGTCCAAGAGCTGCAGCTGGAGAGAGGCCACCACTTTCCTCTCGGTCGCTCACGCTCTACTCGGCCGTTACCGCTGCTCTTCGTCATCGCTCTCGCTCGTCTTCATCGCTCTCGCTCGTCTTCATCGCTCTCGCTCGTCTTCATCTCGCTAACTGGCCGTCACGCTGAGGCTGTGCCAGAGACGAGTGGTTTGTCTTGATGAGAAATCTGCAGCCGTGTTTTGTAAAGTTAAGGTTATGTGTTCTTCATTTGATTTTGGGGGCTTGTGTACAACACGTCCACAGTTTATTACTATGATAACAGATTGTGTAGATGTGAAGCTACATTAGCATTTATTAGGAGTTATTTATATGGGTTATATTTCTGAGTAACATTAGACCAGGTCCAACCACTACACAATTAATGTAATGATTCAATAATCAACTTAATGAGATTATATTGTTATTAAGTTGATTATTGAATCACAATATCACATGGTTGCATATCAATATTTCACTTGATCTCAAGATGTAAGTGTATTGAATTATGAACTTTCTCACCAGTATAATATTTGCTGCCTTCTCACTTCCTGCCTGTTTAACTCTCACATCGTGTCCCCCCCCCCCCCCCCCCCCCCCGCCTCCTGCTGGACGTGTTCTCTAACGACATGTCGGCATCATCGTCCTTGGGAGACAAGACTTTTATTCCAGGAAGCCTTTCTCATTTCATTAGGCCTGAATTTATAGTGCCGCACACACACAGACACACACACACACACACACACACACCCTGATAAAACGCACACTTACACAGACTCACACTATCTGACACTGTGTGTGTGTGGAGTAAACAGATAGAAAAAAGGATGGACAGAGCCAAAGAGCACACACACATTAAATCAAACACACACATTTGTGTATGATACAAATAAAATGGGCTCCATTAATATCAGACCTGTGTGTGTCTATAGAAAGCTAATACGTCCATGTGTCGATTTCCTTAAGGTGTGTGTGAGTTCATGTTTATAAGGTTGTGAAGTTGCTTCTAGCCATTGTTGTGAAGGGCTTCTTGAGGCATTTGGGGAACGTGAGGACGTTTGTTTCCGTCTCACAACCACAAAGACCAGTTTGAGGATTAAAGGCTCGTTTATGAAAAGACACATGTTTGTTTCAAACCAGTGCTTTACACCGATATGGTTGTTAGGTAATAAATCCACCTGAGGGCAGCACTGGAGAGTTTCTGACAACAAACATGGCGACAGTGGAGGAGGCTGTGATGATGTTCTTCTTAACAGAGAGGAACAAGCTGCTGTTTGTCACTCAGTAAGTAAAGAAGTCTCTGTATAAAAGTTTCTCCACTGTTGAAACTTCTTGTGATCTTCTCGTTCAAACTCCTGGCTACACTCCAGGAGTTCTGGTAGTTCTGCTCCATTTCGTCCTTCAGAGGACGTTCACAGATACAGATGAAATGAGTCCAGAGGCTCCGTTCGTTTCCGTATAACGTTGAGTAAAAAGGAGCCTTTGCACTTGGTCTGAGATTCAGCTTAGAATTAGATTAAAGTGATAATTACGGTCAAATTAGAAAATGTTGCTGCAATGGTTAAGGTATGTGTGTGTGTGTGTGTGTGAGACCTTGTGGCATTAGGTTAGTGGGGTCCATTAGTGGTTATTAAATAAACCATGACAAAGACAGAGAGAGAGAACACACACACACACACACACACACACACACACACACACACACACACACACACACACACACACACACACACACACACACACACACACACACACACACACACACACACACGTAGATAAAACGTACGGACCATGATGTGCTCACTAAAGAAACGTCCTGAATCAGTCAGAGACACTGTCTCCTCATTTAAAAACATCAACCCTTTCCTCTGCTGATACATTTTCTTTTGAGTGTTTTTTTTAACTTGCTTTTGTATCACACACTTACACAACTCTGACCTTTTAGAAACGACACTGTTTGACGCTTCAACATCTGCTGTTTAATGCTCAACTGCAGCCACCCTTGCTCAACAAATTCGCCTCCATCACCATCAATGTGCACACGCCACAGTGGATCTTTCACCATTTTGATTTCCTTGAAAACACTTTCTTCCTCCGAGGCTTTCGGCACAATTATTCCGTAGTGTGTGATGAAACCCGACCTTACACAATGTTCTACTGTCAGTGCAGCTGTGAGTTCAGTTTGTATCTGAAGAACAAGGTTTCACCCAGAGCGCACAGCGGCTTGGACGAGCATGAGAAGAGTACGTATGAGGAACGGCTGGAAAGTGCGTTGTGCTTTTATGAGAACTGTAAAAATATGTTGGGTCTGGATGAAAGCAGCTTGTGTTGCTTCTGGGAAGAGAAACACTCACCTCGATGACACGCGAGTCAAAGTCCTCATAGGTTTCTGCAGAGAGAAGAAGGAGAGAGGGTTTTGTTGTTACACACAAACACATGTGAGCGCACACACAGACACACACACTATCACAGCCGCCATGAACAGATTAAACCAGGCTCCTGCTGGCGTAACAATACCCAGAAGCCCTTGCAGTAGCGCAACGAGTTGACACTTTTCATTGTCAGTGACCTCTGAAGGATGTTTGTCTCTCCACAGCAGCATGGTCACCTCCAACTAATTAACAACAAACAAAGGAGAGCTGACTCAAAGGCCCAGAGGAGACACACACATGCACACACACACACACACACACACACACACACACACACACACACACACACACACACACACACACCACACACCATCTGAAAGAAACTAAACCCGATCAGAGACGACCAACCCAGTTACAACTCTCTGTGCATCACAGCCACTGGGCCCCGTGTGTATTCGTGTGTGTGTCAGCGAGTGACAGACAGAACGTGTGAAGGAAAGTGTTTGAACATGTAGGAGGGAGAGAGAGCGTCTCGGTGCGAGGACGAGAGCGAGGAAGCATCGAGAGGAAAAGGACATCAAGGACGTGAATGACAGACTGAATTCAAGAAGAAGGAGCGAGAGACGAGGGGACGAGGGGACGAGGGGACGTGCTCTGCGAGAGGCTCGTCCCTCGTCTGTCAACAGGCTCATCTCTGACACAGACTGAGGTTTAAACTTGTATTGAGTCTGGGAGCAGGAGGCTTTCAGGGGATCAGCAGGAAACAGCAGCAGTTCACCTCAGAGCTCATCAGACGGGAGACAAACCTTCATGGACTTTATTTATTTATTTACAACACAATACTACATTCAAATGTTCCTCGTGGAAAAACTGCTCCATCAATTTAGAAAATAAAAATTGACGGTGGAAGCTGAAAATCCCAGTTTGACTGAGCACTACCTTCACTTTTCAATGACACCCAGTTTATTCGTCACAGTTATTTATTTATGAATCATTTCGGTTCAAGAGCAGAGAAGAAATAAGACGAGTCTGTGGGAGGGACGAGATAAATAGATCATGAAGAAGGGGAGAGAGGAAAACGGGTTGAGAGACTGATTGAGGCAGTAAAAAGAGAAAAGAGATGACAAGAAGGAAGGAGGAGGAACAGAAGAATAACAGAAAAGAGGAGGAGAGGAGAAAGGGGGGATGACTGGGAAGCTGGAGAGAGAAGGAAAAGGTACGAGATAGAAAGTGTGACACAGAAAACGAGGGAGGAAGAGAGAGAGAGATGTATTTGTTAATTAGGACATTGTCCCACTTCATCAGTTGTAATGGGCCACATTGTGTGTGTGTGTGTGTGTGTGTGTGTGTGATGGAGATGGACACAGATCGACCTCGTATGAACCTCATCAGAGATGTTACAGAGGAACAAAGACCTTCAAATATGAAGATTTTGTTCGTTTCTGTATTTTTTCTCAGACAAAAGAAGGTATTTAAAGACGTCACTTTGTTTTACTACCATATCTTTTGACGTTTTATCGAATAGTCCTGACATCGGTTATGACTTTGGACAAATCAGTGGATTTATTCCTTCTTAAACCCATATCATTTACTATATTTGGAGTATTCAAAATATGGATGTATTCTTCTTAATGGTTTAAACAGACGACATCACATCACCCCCATCGTTGCTTCTCACCATTGGCTCACTGTCCATTTTATTATTAATTTAAAGATTTTAAAGATTATAATTAAATGATTGCTTTAGTTAGGTCTTTTACATATGTAGAGACCTATTGTGTTTATAACTATTATAACTAAACGATTGTATTAGCTATAATATTCCTGACTTCACATATCAGTGTATTTGTGGCACATTTAGTTTAATCTGCCTTCAGTTGTTTGTCTGTAATTCACAGTAACTTGGGATGAAGACATGATTTTGTATTAAATAATAAAGGTTACATGTGTTTCTACCCTGAGTAGGTGTGGGGGGGGGTTTACCTCCATTGGGTCCAGGGTCCGGGGGGCCCAGGCTGATGCCGCCCCATGAGTTCCCCGTCCATCCTCTCTCCCTCTTCACCTTCATCTTCCTCTTCTTGTCCCACTCCTCCCTCTGACGCACTGCAGGAAAGACACGAGCGGCACATTTAGCACCGGAGCCCGGAGCTGACTTCAAGCAGCACAACATGATGAAGCTCCACGGTTCCATCTGTCATTGTCAGATTAACTGTGTAATTACTGTGAACAAATGAGATCACAGACGACTTCTATCTCACTCAGCGCTGCTGCTCCACATTCCTCACGCCGTCTCTTTAAATAGTCGCTCTTTGTGTTTTTAAAGCTCCCAGTTTGTGGTGTTGATAAAAATAGAAAAATACTGGTTTGTTATTTATCATGTCCGTTCTATGAAGGGACAAGAACTCAGGAGAATGTCTGCTGAGTCCGGTCTGGACATGTTCCACAGTTTGCCTTCCCCATATAAAGAAAGCAGCAGGAGAAAGTCCAGGTCAGGCAACAGGAAAAGGTCAGAGTCTTGGTAGTAATTAAAAATCACATGTGTTTTTGTTTACATCAAATCAACACCAGCGTCCAAAGCTCTTGAATCTTGTTTTTAAAGTTGTGATCTTCATCAGCGTGGTCATGTATGACTGTCTTCATCTTACCTAACTCAGCCTGCAGCTCCTGCTGCTCAGACTCGCCTCTTCGACTCATGTTCTGCAGAACGCCATCCTTCAGCACAGGAGCGTTCAGACCCGGCCACAGGAAACCTCCTTGACCTGAAGATTCAGACAGAGAAGACAACAATAAAGACAAGAACAGACACAATGCTGCTTGTTCTCTATGTGAACAGCATATTTGTATATGACAACATACCTCCCATCTAAATAAGAACATAAATACCACTGATGTGCTTCAGTCTGAAATTACAATTGTAGAACTTGTCTGGAAGTGGTTTATATGTTTAGTCCATCTGAGTCTCGCAATCTCAGTTTCTTCTACTAAAAGCTTCAGCATTAGTCTTAAAAACCTTGTGTGAATAAATCATTACACCAGTCAGACGAGTGTGGATGTAAAAGAGCGACACATGAGTGACAGTAAAGTGAAGAGTGCCACACAGAGGCCGAGGCAGAATGAAGACGGATGGTTCCTCTTAAAAGTGAATAAAGCAACTCAAAGTAGAAAAAGGGGACAGACAGAGCATGAGGGGTAATTCCTCCCCCTGGTAGAGCGACGCAATGAATTAATCAGCACTAACTGATGAATATTCTAGTGCTCGGTGTCCATCAGCTGCTCATTAGCATCACACAGACACGTGTGACGACCTGTGAACAGCAGAAAACTTCACAGGAAAGAAACACTCATTTTAACACAAATAAAATATCAAACAATCAAATATAAAGACACAGCGAGATGTTGACAGATGATGTCCCACCTTCTCCGAGCATCTGTCCTCGGTTCAGGTCTTTCTTCATTTTGCGTTTGGTTCTTTTCCCTCGGCCCTTCCTGGCTCCGGCCCCGGTCTCTGCAAGAACACCTCTCCACAGCTCCTCAGCCGTCACTGAGGAAACACACACAGACACACAAACACACAAAGTCAACAACAAATAACATAACAAATTTAAATCATTTGATGGTTTTAGACGTCACAAACTGACGGTAGCTCTACACTGTATGTCTTGTGTTCTCGACAAACATATCATTTTAAATGTTAAAATATTTCAGCTAATACTCATCAACTACATGACACAAGCAACATTCAAGAAACCATTTTGTTTTGACTGCAACTTGAAGCAACAAACAATAAACTGCCATGAACCATTTGAATCAGAAGTATAAAATCTATCTTTTGGTTGAAGTGGCTCAGTTTGTGCTGCTCCTCTCACGTGTTGATGTTGTTGCTCCAACATGAAGAAGAAGAACTTACACTTGTTGAAGAAGCTGCCGTGTCTGGTTTGCTGCCAAGCCGCCGCCGGGGGAGGAGCGGCGTGTCTCTGGAGGGACGCAGCCGAGGCTCGGCTCGCCAGCGTGGACACGTGAGCCGCTGCCACGAAGCTGCGGAGTGGAGCTACACCGGAGACAGAAGACGGACAGGTGTGTCAAAACTCTATCATGTAGCTCTAGAACATCAATGTGAGATGAACAACTGTATGTGATGCTGCCGTGAGGTTTGCACCCCCCACTGCACATCACTGGTATCCATGTGAATCACACATCACTGTTTGTTGGGGATAGAAACAACGTGGCTCTTTATTGCAAAAGCTTTAAACCACAAGACGTCTCCAGTCTGTTCTAACTCAGAAGACACGAGAGCAGAGAAGATTCTCCAGGTTCCACCGAGCGGAGCCGATCCGGTGAATCAGCAGTTTGCTTCCATGCTTCACTTGAGACGAGCTGCTCGACATCGTGAACCTAGAGTCGCTGTCCCGCCTCGGCCCGAGTGAAGCTCCTTGAAAACCTGTGTTTATAGAAGAGTTCCACAGGATAAACCATGTTGGTGCTACGTGAAATATCATAACTACAAAGTCTCATTCAACTCCCAACAGAGGGGCAAACTGGGCTCCGTTAAACTGGAGATATTACTGAAGTAAAATACTCCAGTTGTGAGTATTTATGTTTTAATCACTGTGTAGTTTCAAGTTTCTACCAATAAGCAGGAGGACTTTACATCAGAGGGGGGGGGGGGGGGGGGCATTCATCAGGTCAAGGCAACACAACAAACAGGGTTCAACTGACAGAACCAACATTCACATGGTTTACATGTGATTTAAATATTAACAGGACGATTATAATATTTATTAAAATGAATAACGATACAGAGCAATCAACACAATGTGGTTAGTTTAACATACAAACACATACATGTGATCGTCTCCTGCACTGAGTGTTATTAATAAACTGTATATTAATATGAAGTATATGAGTGATTTCCCCGGCGTGTTGCCCGCAGCCCAGCGAGCTGCTCCCGGGTCAGTTCAACCTCCTGGAAACAAACTCTTCATCTGAAACACACGCACAGTAAAAACACACGCGACGCAAACACCGTGCGCGTCTGATGAAGATGAGGAAGAAGAGAAAGAAGAGTTATTCACCTCCGACTGTGACGCGGAGGGCACCGTACACCCGTATGGCCGCCGCCATGTTGGATTCTGAGGGGTCCTGCGCAGCACAACAAGGAGTCTGAACGACGCCTGACGAAAAATGCGGAAATTCGGACAAACTGCGTTTTGAAATTATTTTATAATAATAATTTGAATCAAATAAACATCAAGTGATGTTTTTTCAATACATTCAGTATTGATTTACATTTTTAAATTGTATTTTTTACGTCATGTTGTTAATTGATATCTATTTAATTTCTAACGTTGAATTCACACATCTTCTTCAAATTATTATTCTTATTGACTTTCTGTTATATTTATTGTCTTCTTTTATCTCTTTTTTCTATTTTAAAATGTCATCGTTTATAAAGTTACTTCTAACATTTGAACCCTCGTGGCTGATGACGCTCAAATCTTCCATCACATGATCTGATGTGCACAAGAAAAGTTCAGTTCATATCTTAAGGACGAGCATTTACGTTTTATTTATAAAATTAACATTATTTACATTGTGTGTGCATCCAAAACACAGCACAAGGAGCCGTGTGCCATGACGCTCTTCAACATGTCGTGTGTATGTGCACACACGAGGCCAAACACTGCACACGTCAACACACACATGCTGTTTCTGAGTGTGTGCAGCAGGCCTCCAATCAGCACCTCCTACAGCCTTTGGACGGGACTGAAATGCAGCTGAGTGACTGGTGATTTTCAATTTTCACCTTATTCAAGATCGTTTCCTGAACACTGCAGCCCTCTTCCTGCAGCACGGTGCCGAGGAGCAATCAGGGAGCTGCTGCAGGACGCGCTGCCTGCCCAGCTGTGTGACAGCAGGAGGTGGGAGTAGCTGTTGAGAGAATCAATGCCTTTCCTACCGTAACGTTTCTCCAAAATAATTGCCCCATAAAGGCGGCTTTATTCAGGCCTTTATGTAAAAGAGTGACTCACTTCTCTGGGCTTTGTGCAGCAGCGAGCAGAGGAGTGAACAGTAGGAATACTGGTTTTTTGAAGTAACACGGTGCTGATCCAATTCAAAATAAAATAAGTTTTTCTTGAAAATACAGAAGAGTGGCTCACTAAGAAAATGTTTGTGACGCAGTTTGATTCCAGCTCATCTGAGTGGGCTGCTTCAGGCCAGAGAGAGAAATAGAGTGATTATATAGAGATGTAAAGTTATTAAAGGAGATATTCTGAGCACATTCAACTTATTTAACTTTGCAGATAAACAATGTTAGATAACAGGCAGCTGGAGCACTGCCAAACACTGGGTGGGTATTAATCACAAGGGAATCTACTGTATTACACAATATATTGATCTTTGATTTACTGTCAAAAGTACAAACCAAACATAATTATAATAATACCTTTTATTCATATAGCAATTTTAACTATGCTCAAAGATATTTTACACTGGAAGCAAATACTGCAAATATAAAACACAGTTCATTAATCACACATTACAAATGAGAGGTTTATTAAAGATAATATCCACAGATTAACTTAACACAAAGCACAGTATTCAAATTTCACATCAATTTCATAACAATTCTTTCAATACTGATTTCTGATGATGATAAATTCGAAGGTGAATCCAAAGTGTTTGTTTCAGTGCTGGTGTTGAAGTTTGACCTCTCACCTCTACCTGCTGAATCTTTATCCTCTGTAGCTCACACTCCATTGGACGTAATTCCATCCGACGGTGGTTGAGCTTTTATAAACAAAAAAGGAATAAATACATCTGCAGTATTTTTTATCATCAAAGTTAATAGCATTGAATTGTAAATCCAAACATCATAGTTTGGAAACTGAGCCACTGATTGACCTTTACAAGCTGGTGCAGTCAAACTGTGACACAGTGACACACAGTGAACCGGCTGATGAAGGAACAAGACGCCGGGAGAAAAGGACCAACCAGACGTCCGTCTGCTAGAGGCTTCAGGGGTGGTAGGTGGACATTTATCAAACCGCCTCCCTCTAGGCAGAGTCAGGACTGAAGTGTGTGTGTGTGTGTGTGTGTGTGTGTGTGTGTGTGTGTGTGTGTGTGTGTGTGTGTGTGTGTGTGTGTGAGAGAGAGAGAAGACAGAAAGAAGAGAACACTGCCTCTAAGTAAACAATCACAGCAGGAGGTAAGATCCCCCAAATCCCCAACAGCAGAAACATAAAACAATGAAGAGAAATGGGAGATGCAGGTAAACATATTATAAATATGAGTCTAAATAGTTTTTCAGTCTGTTCAAGTAGTTTTTAAAAGCTCTTTCAGTGAAGCAGTGACTCAGCCGACCTGAGGAGGCGGCTGCTGCAGCTGAAACTGTCAAAAGATAAAAACCCAGCTTTGTGTTGAGCTTTGACTCCAGAACGTTTATCAGCCGTTGGTCAGTGGATCTGAGTGAAGTAAAGAATCTGAATCACATACGAGTGGTGGAATGAGATGTGATGGTTCTCACAAAGAGGTGTGTCCTCATTTCTGACTTCATTCATTCATTTTGACATTTTCCCTCAGATTATCTGAGCATTTGATTTCTTCAGTCATATTGTGTCATTTGTTTTCGGCCTGAAATCTCCCACCGTAATAAAAGAAGAGCAAAGTCAAACAGCGTCACGTGGCTCCAGGTCGAATGGACGTTGTGTTTTCAGGACTCGTTGCTTCTTTTAGGTCTCTTTCAAAAACCCTTGAAAAAATGTTCAATTTCTTCTTTACACGTTATCACTGGACAAAGGGGCTGATTTCAGACCAGAGTTACTGAGATAGTTCATTATCTATTGTGTCACATACTGCCCATGTGCAATTAGGACACACACACACACACACACAGTCGAACACTAACCCAGGAGCCCCCCCACCTGTCTGAGGATCAGCAGCTGAGAGCTGTCAGCTGATTGATCCTCAGCAGGTGAGCGACACATGAGCAGAACCCACAGAAACAGACCGAGCTGGAAACAAGGCGCCAGCAGAACGAGCTGGAACTTGATGTTTAGTTATAATTCATGTTTGCTCACGTGTGTGTGTAAGTGAATGAAGATGATGAAAAGCTAGACCCCTGTCTGTGGCTGTGTGTGGTGGAGCCCTGTGGATGGTCAACAAGTCTTTACCCTCAAACAGCCCATTGAGTTTGTGAGGACCAGACAAAATGTCCTCACAACGATGGTATTGAACATAAAGTGGCCTCATAACTATAGAAAAACAAGCACACACACACAAACACACACACAAAACCAATAAATTAAAATAAATTGGTCGAACATAAGATCATTTCTTACATTTTGTTCAAAACAAAGAGCTTTGTCGTCAGTTTCAGGCTCAAGTTTCTCACAAGCTTTCTTCCACTCTCCAGATATTCAGGACATTTTACTCAGTAGCGAAGACATTAAATCATCATGTATAAGCAACACTCTGTCTTCAATGTCCCCTGTAATCAAAACTAAATCATTCCTCTTCACATTATCTGGAAACAACTGTAGGAGATCTGTAGATAGATTGGAGGGAAGCACTTCAGATTCCTCAGCTCCTAGAATTTGACTGATTGGAGTTGGAGACAAATCGTCCTCGTGAGGAGCAGCAGGAACGAGCAGGAAATAGAGAGCGAGAGGCAGAGAGTTAGAGAACGAGCTGACGGCTTGTCCCTGTGGAGTCGTCTTCAGGTCGTCCTAACATGACGTGGATCGATACGCTGCGTCCCTGCTGGCCCTTCACCTCCTCCTCCTCCTCCTCTTCCCTCCTCACGCAGACGGGAGGCGACCCCGACACACCTGCCGTTTCCTGCACGAAACAATAACCGTCACACAGTTTTAACTTGTATCAGGACACATTTGCTGGAATTGGACATGAAACCAAGCCGGTGTTCATCTCCTCTTGCAAATGAGAAATAAAATGAAACTGAGCAGAATCATTAGTGTGAGAATGATAAGAGACCTTGAAAAAGCTTTTCTTTGATTTTATTGAATTACTTGAGTTTGCTCATTAAGTTTTGCTTGATTAATGTGATTATGTGTCTGCAGTAGAGTTTACAGTGTGTTTCTTTTGCTTTTCTATCTTAAAACCTGTCTTTAGCTGCAGAGTACAACCACAGTTTAATCTGATGTGTTACTGAGAAGCTTCACTGGAGTATTTAAGAGTAAGGGTCTTGCTCAAGGGCACTTCAGTGGTGGTATTCAGGGGAAACAAACAGAACTTGTTTGTCATGTCCCAGCTTGTATGTTGGAAAGCTGCAGCAAAGCAGCCATTCTTTAAAGTTAGGTTTTTCATAGTTGAAGGTGTTAAAGTTTTCTTTCTTGAAGGTTTACGTTCAGTCTCTGTTGCAGTAGAAATACTCTGATGAACTCTTCAGTACAATGAGTTGCACACAAAGAAAGAATAACTGATGAAAACCTGTGTTAACCTTAATGAAACCACAAAACCAAGGCAACACAAGCCTTTTTTTTTTTTTACTATATTTTTTTTACTGTTTTTACTATATTTTCATTATCTGAACCAGAGAGATTTTATTTGTGCGTCTAAAGAATTTATATTTAATTGGTCCAAAAGTGGCAGAAACTCTCAGAGAGCAGACGCTGGATAAAAACTCTGTGGTTTCATCTCTTTCAGGACGAGTTTCTGAGAAACTCGTGTTGCTTTGCTCGGGTTCCTTTCTATTTTCTCTTGCTTTTGTCATTTCCTTGAAAGCCATTTCAGATTTTCTTTATTCAAAGTGCTGATCATAATTGCAGTAGTTAGAATGGACCCGAACAACACCTCCTTTTGTTCTCCTCTCTCCTCTTTATAGACGAACATGAAAAAGGTTGAAAACTTCCAACACAGATGGTGAATTATGCAGCCATAATTTTTCAGATGAAAAATTCACCATGTGGGACGTCATGTAATATTAATTGTTGCTGAAGTGGTAGAGCAAAGGGGAAAGCGTAGTATTGTCTGTAGACGGACGGCAAAAGATAAGAGGTGAGAACAACAAGGTGGAGGGATGGAGGAGGTAGAATGAGAAAGAAAACTGTAGAAGTACGAGAATAGAAATAATAAAATGAGAGCGGAGACAGAAAAAAACACGAGTGGTGGAGGGAGGAGGAGGAACGATAGACTGTAGGAGTCATAGACTGTAAATAATATGAACAGATATGAACGCCACCATCTTGAGTCCGGGCAGCAGCGAGACCCCCGTCACTACACGTGAGACCAATCGTGAGTCAGCCTCAGCTGTTTCACCACATTTCTACAGCGTCAGATAAATTATTAAAACCAAGCTCAACAGAAAAACACTTGATCGTACGTCAGTGTGAAAAGAACCTCCTGAAATAAGATGAGGAAACTAAAGTTTGACTGTAAAGCTTCTTTCTTGGTCCATTCTCGGCAGCTCTGACGTAATCCTGCTGACAAACCAACAAACAGACGGGGGGGGGGGGGGGACCTGCTTGGCAGAGACAGGACATCTCACAATTCAATGAAAACCTTGAATCTGCAACATGTACGACCCAAAACCAAACTGTTCCCGTGTCACACACCAGGAGGTACTTTTATAAAATGAAGGTAATCATGAACTCATATAAAAGCAGTAACAGATCTTTCACCTCCAGATTAACACATTACATGTCATCACTGAACCACTTCAGGAGAGGAGGAGTTTCTCCTCAAGTAAATGAGATGAATTATTGCACCGTCTTGAACAAGGGAGCAGTGAGGAAGAAAAGAAGGAAGAAGAGAGACGAGGGAGATGAGGATTCAGAGAAAGAAAAGTTACAATGAAAACTAAAGTAAAAGCAGCAGATGTGAGGGAGAGGAGGGAGGAGTGGCCTATATGTGTCTTCATCTGACATGAACAAAGGAGATGGGAGGAACAGGAAAGAGGATAAAATGAGCTTCAGGTGGGAAAGTGTGAGCTGAGGTGAACTGAGGAAATGAATGGATGCAAAGGAGAGAGGAGGGGATAGATTAGAGGAAGGAAAACCCAGAGAGAGGAAGTGGCAGAGGTGAAGACTTGAGAAAGGAAGAGAGCAGGAGAAGGGAATGGGAAAACAGGAGGGGTCCAACATCAGAGAACAAGCAAAAAGAAGGAGGGATGAAGGGAGGATGGAGTCACATGAGCAAGACGGGGGTGAAAATGAAAGAGGAACAATAAAGGGATGGAGCAATTTAAAGGTAATGGGGGATGAAAGAAGGAGAGAAGGAAGAACAAGTAGAGAGGGGACGATGTACATATAATATATATATATATGTAAATATGATTTCAGCATCAGAGGCTGAGCTCCAGTGACCTGACCACCAGAAGAGGAACAGGGTGAATATCAGAGAGAAAAGCAAACTGATGAAATGTGAATGTCGGGCGGCAGAAAGGAGAAGCTAATGAGACATAAGAGAGGAAAGAGAGAGCGGGGGGGAGAACATAGGGAGAGAAACATATGGACCCCCGCAGAGAATAAAGGACGGATGAGCAGAGAGAAGGAGAATCTCTCAGTCGTGACATTTCCAGGATGAAAGCATGAAAAGAGAGCAGGAGGGTGGATTCTACTTTAAAGGAAAGATTTTCTAATTAAAGCTTAGAGCACGTTTTGGTTTTATCATAATTTTACGTTGCAAAAATCTGTTGCAGAAACAGCTTCTAATTGAATAAAGTATTATAAAGGTAGTAAAGGGAGCTGTGACATCACACAATCTGGATCCTTCAGGTCTGTGTGAAGGAAGTAATTAAAAACGTTACGTAGAAGATTACACCAGGAGCACCTGAACACATCCAACCATCACCACTGTTTCCTAAATGACTTCCACTTCATTATTCATTTAACCAGCATTCTGCGTTCATCACACTGGTTGAATAATGTAAGCTCATGAATAATTTACTACGAGACGGCTGCAGTTTTAAATGTGGGCTCACAATTAGCTCGGAGTAAAAGTGAAGGGAGGAAAGTGCTGAGCAGACGGAGCAGGAGGAGGAGGAGGAGGAGGAGGAGGAGGAGGAGGAGGAGGAGGAGGAAGAGGAGGGTTGGGATTCAGGTTGGTTGCTAGTGGCCGAGACAAAGCAGGAGAGAGGAAGTGAGCGCGTTCAGGAGGAAATCAGGACCAATGAGTGAGAAAGGAAGACAAAGAGTTTAGGATTTACGTTTCCTCACGAGGTCTCATGAGGCTCATGAGTCTCCATCTCGCTCTGTGTGCAGGCGACTGCAGCTGAAGTGAGTCAGAGCTTCAGCCGCCGCACAAACAATCAGACGTCAGACCTTTCCTGAGAAAAGCTAAATTAATGTCAACTAAACAAATGTAAGATTAATTTGAGAAAGGCAAAGTAGAAACAATGAGCAATTTATAATATAACCTACCAGCTGTTTTCTATGTGACGACTCAAATCCCATATATATAGATTGTATATATTAAAAAATAACCACACTGTATGAAATGGGAACTACACTATTAACATATCAACAAATATTTCTAATGTCTTCACTGACTTCTTATTTTACTTTCAAATTAGTTTGAATTGGTAAAATCAATGCTCAGATGTTTCATCTGTAATAATCCATCTGAAGTCCATATTCACGTTGTGTCTTCACTGGACTCTGGAGGTGAATCCATAAAATACCCTGTCACGTGGTTTCATTGCCCAGTTCCGTCTGCTCTGTTGTTCTCTGCTGGTGAAGTGACGAGCTGCACAAACCATCTGAGGATTAATGTGTGGACATGTATATGGATTACTGCCACAGACAGGGAAGCAGTTTCATCTGGGTCTTTACCGTTTGTCCTTCTGTTAGAAGTTTGACTTAGTGGACGAATCCAAGAATCTTTTTCATACATTTTGGGGAAATTACCCCAAGAAATAATGGAGAGCTCTTCAAAGGAATAAGTGTTAATATATACAGTGTGAAGAGGTGAAGTGTACACAGTTATTACAGAAAATGAATCCAATCTCATTCCATAAACACATACAGCACATGGATTGTGGTGATGAGCCTTGGCCGAGGTTTGTGTGTTCAGTGTTGTACGAGTTGTAAAGGTTGTAAAGGTTGTCGTGTTATAAATCCTCTGGCATCTGATTAACAACAACACTCATCGAGTCGGGAGCCTTTATTCAAAATAGATCATATTTCATAATTAAAGCAGCTGCCAGTGTGTGTGTGTGTGTGTGTGTGTGTGTGTGTGTGGGGGGGGGGGGGGGGGGGGGTCTGAATTCCCAGTGAAGGCAATATTTTCTTTCAGCTATACTACCAGTACATATTGAGTTTCCATTGGTGGAGTAACCTCTAGTTTCTGTGATGGGGTCATAGATAATAACAAGTGAAAAGCCCGGTCTGCTGTGGAAATGAATGGAGCTGCAGTAGAACATGAGCAGCAGTGACATGCTTACATCACACACACACACACACACACACACACACACACACACACACACACACACACACACACACACACACACTCTTATATGAATTATTCCACAGACTCAAACACTTCACCGAGGCTGCATCTAAGTGATATTGTTAATCTAGTCGTGGTCCAAGCGGATCGATACCGAACAAGGATCCGTCTTCTTCCCCGTCCACAGTGCGTCATGCAGCTTGAACCAGTGGACTCTTCAAACATCCTGCATGTGACGCGTGGCTTGAGTCCAGCAGTTAATGGCTGCTGGGCTACAGGACAGTTTTACAGCCATCAGCATTTCTCTTACGTAGAAACACTCTCCATGTCCAATAGACGCTTTGTCCCCGGAGTCCTCAGTAAAAACCTCCTCAGATAAAATATGATTCAATTTGAAAGCCTTAGCAATTAGCTGAGGAAATAGATTTCAAATAGCCTGATTTTAGTTTGTGTTTATTAAAAATCTAACAAACCTCCCTGCAGATTGAAAGATTCATCAATCAGCTTGAATTCAGGAGGAATAATAAAGATGGCCGAACTCACCAGACACATCTGTACGAGGGTGAAAGGTGTTTTTGATCTGTTGAAACTTGCAATCTTGTTGTAATCCTCCACTCTGGATTCATTCTGCCTGTGTGTCCCCTGACTGTGGACAGATTGGATATTTCACAGGGACCGAAGATGTAAACGTGGAAAAATGAGTTCAATCTGCTTTGGACTTTGCTGCTGGATGATTTGTTTCAGCCGTGTGTTGTTTGGAAGGTAACGTTGGACTGGACCCCCGCTCTGGAACCTCAACAACTATGTGATGGATTACTTTTTAATTCTCTCCAGACATTCATTCAATTCAATTTGATTTGTATATCATAACCTTTAAAATGATAGAAAAACCCAAGAGTTCCAACAACGAGCAGCACAAGAACACACAAAATCACTATATATATATATATATATATATATATATATATATGAGGCCTTTTTGTACATGATGTGATGGAAAGCTTTTACAGTAAGTATGAAATAACAGGTTTAGGACCAAACAGGGTGTGGAGGGCGAGACGGCCACTACCCCTCCATCGACAGAGCAACAGGACAACACGACTGCTTCACAGCTACTTAACGAACAATACGAAGGGGTGGGGCCTTCCAATTTATTATTATTATTTATCTATTGTTAATACCCTAAAGATCTATACAGGGATGTATAACTATACTTAAATCCTCTTGCTCTAGGGTTGATCCATGTTCATATCTACAGTCCTGTTTGTTCAGACTCTTTGATTCTTCCCTTGAGCAGCTCCAGTAAAGCAGGAGTGTGACGCAGAGACACCTGTGTGTTAGAAAACATCTGTAAACATGTGTTGGCCTCAGCGATAAGCCGCGGCCTGCAGAGGACTCTGGGCTGAGCAGAGTTCGCAGGCTGATGAAATGGGAGCCGTGCAGAGCCGTGGGCATCGCAGCCGAACATTGAAGTTACGTCGAACTCCTGTAACTTTAATTCTCTCTGACGTGGAGGGATGTAGCTTTGAGCCACACCACGTACACTGCAATTACAATCAGTGACCCACAACATAAAGTAATCCTGTTATCCTCTCTGCGTCCGTCCCTCTGTCCGTTAGCCTCGCTGGAAGCACTGGTTTCCCCCGCTTAGCGTCAGGAACACT
>NC_047165.1:1070852-1093352 GCF_009819705.1 Hippoglossus hippoglossus
CAGCGCTGCAAAGTATATGAGCATTTATACAGAACTATTAGGGTAGAGCCGGAGCATCAGGTTTCACAGTATTGTTTTATTAAAGCCTGATCTTTTCATTGTGGGGCTGAATGAGCCACTCACCATCAATCCAGTTCACCACTTCTCTCCATACAGTCATACATGGCGTCCGACCCTATGGGGAGAAGGTCAACGTGGTGGTTTCAGGCCTTGTTGTGTTGCTGTTATGTGCTCCAACATGTAGCTGTGGCCCAATTCCACAGCTACATGGTTTCCTCCTGTTCCTCCCCTCCTGAGCTGTGAAGGATCTAATGGGTGGATCCGTCTGGGGCCAACCTATCCCAGGATTTATCGAGTACTGGTGGCAAAGCTAAAGTGCCCATCGCTGTAATGGTAAGAGGACGATTGGTGACGCAAATAGGAAAATCCTCCACACAGCAGACCTGCCTGAGCCTCAGTCTGTGGAGGACACGCCTGAAACATGAAACCTTGAATTGGGACAAAACGAATGTCTCTACCTTCTTATCAAGTGTGATAGATCTTTGAATCGTCAGTTTCTGAAAAGCCATGGTGGACATTTATCTTATTAATGACGTGATTCTGCTTTAACTGCACAAAGAAACGTTCCCATTCTACTTTAAAGTATTAATAAATCTTAACTTGCATGAAAATACACTTTGTGCCAGGCAGGGATAACAGTGTCTCCACTCACCAACATCCATTGTCCTTGTGATGAAAGATTCTGAGTGGCGGCAACAGGAAAGTGTCAAAGTGACTAATAAACAATATGAGCAGCTTCTCCACCACTTCAATGTTTTCTCCTCATTCAGAACGAGCGAGACTGTGAGTGGGTATTCAACACCACAGCACAAAAACAGTGTTCATCTGCTAAATGAAGTGTGCGACTGTGTGTCATCGTCCTCTTCTCTGCACATATCTACCTGTGGAGGAATGTGCGTGTGCACGGCTGGGACGTGTGTGAGCGCCCTCCAGCTCATGAGGAGAAACATGATCACTGATGTGACGGCTGAACAAAGTACGACATCCCATAGAGGCAGTGTGGCTGTGTCGGCCCAGACACAAACGTCTCTATTGGAAGGAACTCTGTCAAATATTTGGTTACATTCATGGTCCCCAGATGATACTTCATTTATCCTCAAACTCCTTTGCACCTAAAGGAGCAGTCGAGGTGGTTCAGCCACCTTCCAACCAGGAGGACGCCCCGGGGGAGACGTGGAACTCACTGGAGGGATCACACGTCCCATGTGACCTGGGAGAACCTCTGGGGAAACCCCCAGGCGATCTGGACGAGGGATGTCAGGTGAAGCCGGTTATTTGTGTTGTTGTTCTTCTTCGTAGCTTCTCTGCTTTACTGGCATCACGTTCGCTTGTTGAAGCCAAGAAACAGAAAGGACACCGAGCTGCAGTTTATGATCCACCACTACTTTAATTAATGAAAAGGACCATAAATAAAAACCATAAAGAGGACGACTGAATCAGCATGTGAAGAGTAACACACATCAGCCAGTTGTGTGTCTGTGTGTCTGTGTGTAGGTGTGTCTCTTACTGAGACATGGACAGCATGGATATCAGCTCAGGTCCTAAACCAGGGGCTACAACAATGTGCATGTGGAGCATGATGGGTATTTGTTTTTCCTCTCTCTCGGCCTGCACACACACACACACACACACACACACACACACACACACACACACACACACACACACACACACACACACACACACACACACTATATCCAGGTAAATAAGACCCAGGGATCAGGATTGGGTCGATCTGGGCTCAGGGTGTTGTGCAGCTTTACGGGGCCGACACCAGTAATTCAGTAGTTTTACAAACACACACACACATGCATCCAAAGACACGGCTGAATAACTGCACATGTTCTCAGCATAATAATATATGATTGTTTCATCGTTGACCTTCTTGTGACCCAGATGTTTCATAACCTCTGTGAGTTTCCTTTGTGCACAGACAAACCTCCCCGGTGAGAAAAGTCACAAGCATCAGAATATATGAAATATTAAATCTGTGAACTCGTGCTCCAGATTTAGTTTTTGTGTTTGTTCAGTTCTATATACTTATATCTCATGCTGCCTTTATTTAATCTATATTTATCCAAACTGAGTTAATAACATTTCTTTACAATCTGAGATAATGACTCTTCTGATTTTGAAGTAGAAACAGAAGATGATGGATCTCAGTAATAAACAGTTGTTTTCTCCAGATAAAGTTCTGTCAAAGTCTTATTCATTAAAATGCATCTGACGTCATATCAGGACGATACTGTAGAAAATGTGCAGCCATCTGTGTTTGTATGAATCTGTTGGTGTTCGGCGAACACTACGGAACATCTTGTCATTATCATGCTGAACTGAACAAGGTGATGGAGCAGCAACATGGCTCCGAGGTCTCATTATCTCCACCTGCAGACCGGCAGAAACCAGGTCAACGACAAAGACAAGGGAAGAAACACAATTAAAGTAATTAGAAAAGAAAAGAAGACGAACAACAGCAAGAGGCAAAACGTGCGTGAAGAGAAAGACAAAGGAAGGAAGGAGAGCATGAGGAACAAGGTCATCATGAACTTCACTGCAAATCTACTGGAAACACAGAGAAGTCCACCAGGAACACTTCAGATCTGCTCTTTGTGTTTGATTCTGTATTAATATGAATCTAAACTCACAGTTCTGAGTGAAACTGAGTGAGGAGGAGGCTCAGTGAGGAGGAGGCTCAGTGAGGAGGAGGCTCGTGAGGAGGAGGAGGCTCAGTGAGGAGGAGGAGGCTCAGTGAGGAGGAGGAGGCTCAGTGAGGAGGAGGCTCGTGAGGAGGAGGCTCAGTGAGGAGGAGGAGGCTCAGTGAGGAGGAGGCTCAGTGAGGAGGAGGAGGCTCAGTGAGGAGGAGGCTCAGTGAGGAGGAGGCTCAGTGAGGAGGAGGCTCGGTGAGGAGGAGGCTCGTGAGGAGGAGGAGGCTCAGTGAGGAGGAGGCTCGTGAAGAGGAGGCTCAGTGAGGAGGAGGCTCGGTGAGGAGGAGGCTCAGTGAGGAGGAGGCTCGTGAGGAGGAGGAGGCTCAGTGAGGAGGAGGAGGCTCAGTGAGGAGGAGGCTCAGTGAGGAGGAGGAGGCTCAGTGAGGAGGAGGCTCAGTGAGGAGGAGGCTCAGTGAGGAGGAGGCTCGGTGAGGAGGAGGCTCGTGAGGAGGAGGAGGCTCAGTGAGGAGGAGGCTCGTGAAGAGGAGGCTCAGTGAGGAGGAGGCTCGGTGAGGAGGAGGCTCGGTGAGGAGGAGGCTCAGTGAGGAGGAGGCTCGTGAAGAGGAGGCTCAGTGAGGAGGAGGCTCGTGAGGAGGAGGCTCGGTGAGGAGGAGCCCCCCCCCAGCTGCTCACACCTGACTGATGACTCTGTCTTTGAATATCATTTTTTAAAGTTTCCCTTGAAATAAAACTGAGGCATCTGTCAAGCTGCACCCCCCCCCCCCTGTCTCTCCTCCCATTTCGTCTCCCTCTTGATGTCCATCACAACTCTCTCACCTCTCTCCATCTTCGTTATCCTCGTCCTCCATTTCTCACCTCACCCTCACTTAAAGAATTCCTTACTCTTCTGTTTCTTCGTTCTTCCTTCGTTCTTCCTCTCATCTTCTGTCCTGCATCTATTGCTTCTCTCCTCCGTCTCTCCTCCGTCTCTCCTCCGTCTCTCCTCCTCCCCTCCAGGGGAGTAAACAGGCCCATCTATTCCTTCTCTTCTTCTGGCTTCTCCTCCGTCTCTCCTCCGTCTCTCCTCCTCCCCTCCAGGGGAGTAAACAGGCCCATCTATTCCTTCTCCTCTTCTTACTTCTGTCTCACTCTCTCCTCCGTCTCCCCTCCGTCTCTCCTCCGTCTCTCCTCCGTCTCTCCTCCTTCCCTCCATGGGAGTAAACAGGCTCATCTATCACTTCGCTCGTTGCCTCTGGAAGCAAAGATTTGGGGCTCAACTTTATTTTAAATGTGTTTTTCTCTTGACAGTTTCACAGCCACTTATTTAAAACAGCTCAGCCACGAAGCTGTGACAGACAGCCGGAGAACAGATCTGCTATTTGCCTGATGACATCGGGTTTAATTTGTCCACTCTACAGGGCAGAAGACAATGTAAGTGCCTGTCTGTTGGAGTCTTTCAGGACTGACATGTTGGACACCGAAGTTAAGGAAATGAAAGAGAACAGAAAATACAAGAAATGTGATGTGCGGTTGAAAAGCACAAGTAAATGACAGCAGGTGAAAATGTGAAATGTGTTTCCCATCTCCTGAGAATTCACAGGTAATTATCAAGTTGTCTCTGTTTGTCTCTGTTAAACTCCCAAGGACATTGAACCTCCTCTTCTCCCGTGGTGTCATGGTTTGAAATGATTGGCAGCTGAAGTTAAATAAAGGGTCTGATTTCCTGCTCATGTTCTGGAACTTTTGCTTCATGTGATTTATCTACAAATACAAACCTACGTTTCTCTGCTGAACTTATTTAGCTCATCTGTGCTGGAACAGCTTTGCGGTCCCTGAGAAGACACATCTGGACGAACCCTCCCTGACTGCTTAGCACCAGGATTCCACTCTGAACGTCTGGAAGACGACCACACGGTCTCTCAAACCTCTGCTGGTGCCTCCTCAGAAGCTCCTGAAGTGTTAGTGTGTGGTTCTCTTCTTCCAGCGTATTATACTCAGCGTCCGGCTAAATAAACCCAGCCATGAAAGTCTCATTTCATATCATGTGGAGTTTGGTGAAGCTGTCTCCGTCTCTTCTGATTGTTCAGGGCTTATCTGGCTCACACGTACAGTTAACGGCAGTGGGAGTCCTCTCCGCAGGCCGCAGCCTGAGATTAGTGCAGAGCTTGGAAGTTTTATTTCAGAGGCTTCCATATGTATTAGGAATTAGGAAACTGAATTTTGAAGTCCAACATCCAAAGACTCTCTAAGATTTGCAGATCAGAAGTGTCTGACCAAAGGGCGTTGGGGCTCGGGGTGTTAGAGGAGCTCTGAAGTTCTGAGGTTGTGGGTTTAATTCTTGATGAAGTCCGACAGCCTGATGAAAGAGAGGAGCTTCAAGTGTTTCTGTCCAAATAGCTCACGTAGTTACTCCGACAGAGACGTTCCTATTGGCTGCTCAATGCGAGAAGTGTTTAACACTGCTTTATCAATGTTAGTCTTACACACACACACACAGACACACACACACACACACACACACACACACACACACACACACACACACACACACACACACACACACACACACACACACACACACACACACACACACACACACACACACACACACACACACACACACACACACACACACACACACACCTGCAGCTGGCAGAGCTGGTGTTTCCTGCAGAGTCAGAGTCAGAGTCAGAGTCAGGGCTCCCAGGTTGTCGTCTCCTGGTTTGAGTCCCACTGGGATCAAGTCATTTCCCAGCTTGTGCCTCTGACGGACTCGGTGCATGTGAGACGAGCAGGATCAACATCTCTGTTCACGCTTCCTCTAGATCTGCTAAAGGTCTTTAACTCTGCAGTCGAGTTTGTCTCACTCACTCACAAGTTGTCCATTCAAACACAATAGGCACAGTTGGTTGTGTGTCCCTCAAAAACACACAACTCAAGTGTGTTCAGTGGTTTTATTCTTCATTACCGACCTTGTTATTATAGGGAGGCTGGTCAATGTTTAATAATGTGGAAATATATCCTACATTTACCATAACACATCTGCTGGCATCAGATTTATTTCTTACTGTAGACCAAGGTGTAGTTGCCAATCAGTGACATTGAAGTGAGTTAGTTTTTTAATACTCACTCTATTATTCATAAAATAGAGTATTAAATGAATGCATTTATTCTGTGAACAAGTTTCCTGAGTTTGTTGTATATTAACACAAACAGTTATAATTGTAATTTACAGTCACATCACAGTTGCCAACTGGTTTGGATCCAGTACAACTAATTTCATTACTTATTCATCCCGTCCGTCACAACACTGGGCCCAATGGTTTCCAGCCGTGGACACAAACTGGCAGCGGAACACGAGCTGCTCTCATTATTTCTCTGATTGCCACTTATCACCCACAGCTTTTAATCAGCTGACCGTGGAGGCTGAAGCAGAACGAGCGGCAACAAGGTCGGTAAAAATGAATCCGTCCCACAGCTTTAATCTGTGGGAGGATTAGAAAGCACGGGAGCAAACTGTTTCTCCCCCAAATGCAGAATGAAGCCGCCACAGAAACCACTTCTCCAGGTTCAACGCTGTTTGTGCAGATGTTTGCTTGTAAAATGAGATATTGATTTCCTTCTCCTTGCTGCTCTCCTGATGTGTCGTGTTGACGGACTCCTTTACTTCCCCTCAGCAGCCTCTCACTTCCTCTCCTTTCATCTCACCCCACTTCCTCTTCAGCATCCACTTCATCATTTCTCCATTTCAGATGATATTTATTTAGCATGCACCACTTTAAGGGGTATTTTCTGTAAACAATGTATTTCTGCCTCAGAGGAAACGTATTCTGCTCATATTCAGAGAAATTCACCTTCCTCATGCTGCTGCTCAATAACTGAGTCAAGCTGAGATTCTCCAGACCTAATTTAACAGGTTCTGCTTTCTGCTTGTAAAACCAGATGTATTAGATCTGCTTGGTCAGGCCCCATGCTGACTTCACCCCTTGAAGGAATCAGACGTACCAATTCAGAATCCAACTCATCAGAAATCTTTGTGAAATCATCTGCAGTCTGGTAATAGGACGGATCTGCAGGTCCGCTGGAAGAAAGAGAGTAAGACCTCTTCTTCTGCTCCCAGTGTGTGAGGGATGTTCAAGGTCTCGTCAGAATCTTCCTCCAGCTCCTTTTCATCCCATCCATCGATCTTCCTCTCACACCACAACGTGTTTCCTTTCCTGGATCCTCTTGATGTTCATGCAACATTTCTCCTGCAGTGCAGCATTCAGCCATGTGCCAGCAATAATGTCTTCAGGCCGGGCGGCTCCCAAAACCTTCTTTCATCAATAAATGCATGAGCGGCCCATCAAGTGTGTGTGTGTGTGTGTGTGTGTGTGTGTGTGTGTGTGTGTGTGTGTGTGTGTGTGTGTGTGTGTGTGTGTGTGTGTGTGTGTGTGTGTGTGTGTGTGTGTGTGTGTGATAGAGACGGCAGTAAATCTAAGTGCTGTGTGTTAAGCTCCTGCATGACAAACATGTTTCCTCCAGACACACACACACACAGCTACATTCACACTGTGCTCACATATATTTACATATTGACAAAATCAGATACACACACCTATGCACAAACAGGCGGGTATACATAAGCAAAAACAAATTCCTGCATTATTACACTCACACACACACACACACACAATCTATGTAATGGAAAGCAAGTGTATCTCAGTAAATACATATAGTGTTTTAATCTATCAGCCGGGTGTGACAGGCCTATTTCCTCCGAGTCTGAGATGCTGATGCTTCAGTGGAATTCAAAGCAGGGTCAATTTGTCACGTCCACTCTCCTGCTTGCATTCCTAACCACTTCCCCACCAAGCAGAGCCGAGCAGGGCGCCACACGACTGACAGACACACAATATCCTTGTATTCTTTACCCTCACTCCACTCACACTCTAAGATCTGAGCTATTTGCATTTAGAAAACTGGAAGCATCCAAACATGACAACTGCATTGGTGAAGCGCTGCACTGACTGATTTCCCAGCGGAAGCAGCAGCAGCAGCCGTTTGCCTTGAGACGAGTGCATCAGGGGCCGTCCTCACCCTCAGTGTCACACCCCAACCTGTCACTCACCCTGAGGAGCTGGCACCTGCGCCGAGGTTGATTTGTCAAACCTGCACTGACAGCAGATACAATTTGTCCTTCAATCGGAAAACACACAAACACGTGATACATTTTAATGTTTTCCTCTTGTATTCACCCAGTTGACTTCCAGGGACGTCCTGCTTCCACACAGTCGTTGGCTAATGAAAGCTGCCAAAACAGGGGGAGAAGAAGGCAAAGTGCGTCTTCATGCATTAAGGTAGATAACAGCACTGCATGGAAATAATAAAACCATTATTCTATGATGTGAACAGGACGTTTCTACAATTTACCATCATCTTAGGAAATGACTAAATGAATATTGTGAGTTTACAGCAGTGAAACTCAGCCCCTTGCATCTCTTCACTTCACTTCATACCTGTATTCAAAACTGAAACTCTTATTTGTTCTTCCATTTTTGGAGATGGGTTCTTTTTCATTTATTATACAATTTTGTTATGATGTGTACATTTGTCAAGAGTTTTGCACATATTTATATTTGTATATTCAGGTTAAATATACTGTTAAAAGTTAATGTTTTGAATTTCATCTTTTATTTCCCCTTAGAAATGAAACAGCAGCTCATCAGCCATGTGGTTGTTTTGTTGTGGCACCGGAACTATATTAAATAATCACTTTAGCCGGTTTGGAAATAACACAAAGGAAACCCAGCCCTACACAGGACACATTACACAACTTCCCACGCTCTGTGATGAATAAACCACTCAAGTAAAATCAAGGGAGTTCACCTTTAATAATGCAGATAACTAAACATTTCTCTGAGGATAAACTGTTTCCAGTTATGAGCCTTCAAAAGCCTCAGTGGTTCGATCTGCAGTCGTCTGCATGAAGGACTTCCACACGTGAACTTCATCACCTTAATGAGCCTTCACCATCTGCTCCCGGTTCTCTTCAACTTTCTGGACCTAATTTGATGCTGTGCTCAGCAGCTATTAAACTTTAAGACCACTTTTTCCTCTTCATTTATATCTGTATTAATATATCATTATAACCACTGCATGAGCTTGCAGGGCTTCAATAAAACCAGCAGTGCAAACCCACACTTAATTATGGCTAATGGCGTCATAATAAAAGTGGTTGTGATCACACAGAACTGTTTCCCTCTGCCCCTGAACGCAGCCTGAGACAAAGCTGCTGGATAAACAGGCAGACAGATGCACTGCCTCCCTCAGCGTCTCCGCTCCTCCACAAACACAGAACCTCCTGCCACAACATCTCTTCGTCTCATTACGTGCTTTTACAACTGCTTTCCTCTCTCGACCATTCCCTCTGTCTGTGTCCCCTGCGCTTTCTCTCCATCAGGACATCGTGAATTTGAAATAGAGGCTCCGCTGGCACCGCTTCAGAGGACAAACAATCCAACGGCAGCTTTCTCCGAGGCCAAATACATAAAACACAGAGGGACAAACCAATGTCCCGTGTCCTGTGGAATTGGATTCCCCTGGAACCTCCCCTCAGCTCGGTGTCTCCGTTTGCTTCATCTGTCAATAGTGTCAGAAGGACTCCGCTCCCTGTGGTGCGCAGCATCACTGAGAACAACCGTCAGTGTGAGTGAGAGCGGCTCAAATGGCCAAAGTATAATAAATGTCCATGAGTCTGTCCCTCGGGTTTCGTTGCACAGACTGATGGACAACTTGTGTCGTTTTACAGGCCCCAGAGACACGTCATGAAGAGACACTAGGACTTCAAACGTTGTCGTGAAGGTGTCAAATCAAAAGTCTGATGTCACTTCAGCCCTTTATAGCATCAGACGTGTTGAGAGCTGCTAACTAACGGCTGAACCACACTTTATTAAGAAGAACACTGATATTTTACAATCTTCTCAAACATTGCTGCTGTGAACCAGACCTGCAGGGGACATGTCTGGCTCACAAGGCTCTTTACATCCCACCCCCCCCCCCCCTCAGGATGGGGCCACGGCCCATTTAACTCATTAAGTGGGCCGTGGCTCAGGTGGTAGAGCGGGTTGGCCACTGTTTCCCCTCATGAGTTGCAGCAGGAAGAGCACCAGGCTTACGAAACCAGTGCCTAATCATATCCATACGAATGGTGATCCGCTGGGAACCCTCACTGACAGAATCGTCTCCAGTTCCACACGAGACCAAATGAAACGATATCTTTCTTCCTCTTGTTCCACTTTATAAGAACATATGTAAAACCATCACTTTAAGTCGTCTGCAGTTATTGAGGGAGAGGAAACCAGTGTCTTTATCTGACTGTGAGTGAGATTCCCGGGTGAATACTCTGCTGTTCCCCGGCCGTTCATGCATTCAACTGCTGGGGCGGGCAAAGGCAATTTGAATGCAGGCTTACAGCCTTTAAAGAGTCTTATACTGAGCTGAGGATTTATTCTACTTTAACAAGGGCCGGTATGGTGGCTGGTTAAATTAGAGCTTTCTCTCTCTGGCGTGGAGCTGGAAGTCCTGTCACTTTGCTGTATGCAGATAGATTGGTTCAGTTTTAATAAGGGAGGTAGTGTACGGCTTCGTTTGGAACGTCCCTGTTTGTTAACAAGCTGCGTTTCCTCTTATAAAGAAAGAACGTGATTAAAAAGTAAAAGTTTCATGCTGCAGATATGAATACATTCAAATAATTTGTCTGTGTGGATTTGAAATCACAGCTTATCATCATCAGCACATTTTTAACAGAGACATAAACGATGCAACTGGTCGTTATCTGATCCTCAGCTGGAATCAGCCATGAAGTAATTATGAGAAATAAACCAGCATCAGAATAACTACACAGCACATCTACATTCATATCTCTGAATTAATGGGTTGACATTGACAAGCCGTGTTTTTTATTGGAGTATTAACATTTCTGACTCTGCAGTTATCTCCTCGTGGAGTCACACAGAATTCATTCAGTTCATTAATCTTCAACAGGACACGTCCCTGCTCGCTCATGTTAACTAAGATGATGATGCAGTGGATGAAACCTCCAAACAGCTGAACCAGGATCAGCTGATCTAATGTTGAGTTCACACTCTGTCACAAAGTCAAACTAATTGATGATCTAATGATCGTTAATTAATTTAATCTTAACCTTTCTCTCAATTATAGAAGATTCCCGTCACCTGCCCTTTATCCATTAGTGCAAAACTAGATATAAAGATCAACTTACTGTAATTAACATGTCAGTGAATATGATGGTTATGTATTAGAGCTCGTGTTTATAAATCTAAATGGCTTCGGATCATAGGAAGAAACGTATTTGCTGGTTGGTGAAGGGATTTGACCTGATGGCTTCCAGTCTTCATCTTCTTGGTTAAAGTGAGTCTGACAACAGAGGACAAGGTTTGTGTTGAGGTTTGTGTTGAGGTTTTGTTCTGTTCAGTAGTTTGTGTGTGTCTGCTGACAAACAAACAAACAAACAAACAAACAAACAAACAAACAAACAAACAAGCCAACAGACGGGGGTGAAAACATAACCTCCTTAGCACCGAGCTAATTACAGTTATGGTTTAAACCATCTGCTTTTGTTTTTATCCTGTGAGTCTTTGTATGTGTGGTATTTTAACGGCCTCATTAATTACTTTAAATTCCACTTGAGAGCAAAGTATTTACGTAAGCACCGGCCGCCTGTCCGAGCTGTTTGCTTGCTTCATTATTGTCGGTAATTTGTGATTGTGTTGAATTAAATGTGGTTGAGAGAAGCGGAGGAGGCTGCACCATGTGTCTTATTCTGAGGCAAAGAAAAAACATCACATGCTTGACATTTTAGTTAAATGGAGACACAGTGGGGAGACCTCCCCCCCGCTGTGTGTGTCTGTGTGTGTGTGTGTGTGTAGATGTCTTTGACTGTATCCCACTGTGATACAGTATATTCATGTCTGTATGCTTCTTTTAATTCATCTCTGGGGTGTGATTATCTTCACATGTTTATTCTTTCCTGTGTGTGTGTCTGTGTGTGTGTGTGTGTGTGTGTGTGTGTGTGTGTGTGTGTGTTTCAGAGCCGTGCTGTGTCTCAGTGGTGTTTCCATTGTTAGATATTTAGATAATGGACCAGTAGAAAGTAATCACACACACACACACACACACACACACACACACACACACACACACACACACACACACACACACACACACACACACACACACACACACACACACACAAACATCTGGTTAATTACCAGCAGGAAACCTCCCATCTGTTTGCTGTCAAAACTACAGGCATCACACGCTTTCACACACCGTGCACACATGCCGTATACACACACACACACACACACACACACACACACACACACACACACACACACACACACACACACACACACACAGAGAAAGATAGAGCGTAAGCAGTAAAATAACTTGTGTTATGACAGTTTCACAGCCGGAGCCTGGAAGTGAGAAGTTTCATCACTGGGCCTCAGTTGAATATATTCTCACCAATCAGCAGCCACACTGAGTGCCAACCTCTTTTTATACTTTATATTTTTATATTTGTAGTTTTTCTTCTCTGTCAAACTTTAGAAACTTCTCTTTCCCCCCCCCCCCTCTTTGTGGAACCCTCTAACAGCTGACACTCAGCTTCCCCCTGGTTCCACCTGCTGTTCCACGTGTGCTGCAGGCGTCCGGGATCAATCGCTCGTCCTCAGCTCTGAAGGGAACAATGGGCCTCAGCCAGGTTCGGACCAGATGTGCAGAAGGTGAATGTGGCCACATCTGGATCCTTCCTGCTGATGAGGTGTTTCCTTGTGTCTGCACTGATGTGGTTTGAATTAACCAACAAATAGATCCGTTTGAAATGGAGACAGATTCGAAGACAGACATTTGTGGCTGTATCTCATCTTCTGTGTTTGATTTTAGATTCTGTATCATTTAACTGTCTTAGATTTTTAAATGTACTGATCTGCTTCTTGTGTTTTTCATGTTAAGTATTCTTGTTTTTTCTTGTCCTCACTTCAAAACTCTTTGTAACGACATAAAATCATCATGATTTAATGTACATCACTGGTAAAATAGGTTTACATGTTTGAGCTTGTTGGTGACTGAGTTATAAATCTAAGCAGAAGATGTTCGAGTTTATTTTTCAAATAAACCAAACTGACCGATGTTAACGTGTGAAGATAACTTGACAGACTTTTAGGTGGAGAACTGGAGGAGAGCTGACACACTGCTCAGCATCACTGGTGGAAATGAATGGTCATTGACATCATGCATTATTCAGCCCACTGAGCTGCCTTTTCATCAGTCTCCCCATACGCCAATCAAACACACACACACACACACACACACACACACACACACACACACACACACACACACACACACACACACACACACACACACACACACACGGTCATACACTATTCATAAGCCTAATGATTATTGACTTCTCATTTTTCCCTGTGACACAAAACTGTTTGGCAGTGATGAAGATGTCTTGCTGTGACATGAGACAGCTCCCATTTAAAAATAACGAGGCACAAATTAGTATGTGGAGGGAAATAATGAAATAATGAAATAATGAAATAACGGTGGAAAGACGAAACAAGTAGAAGAATGAGAAGTGAATAAATAAGAGAACGAGGGATTCGCTGCAGTCAGAAGATTGAGAGAAGTGAGAGGAGTAATGACAGAGTGAGAAAGAAGAAGAATGAGTTAGAAAGAAAAGCGTGATGACACAGGAATGAAATGAATAAACAATAATTAAGATGTTGACTTCATCCAAAAGGCTGAAAAACAACCTGAGAATCAAAGAGAGTGAAGTCGTTTCCCAATGTGACTCAGACCATTTCCACACATAAAGACAGGGACTCAGGTTTACTCTGATCCAGATCCACCTGATGAAGGGCTTCTCTGGATCCCAGAGGAATTTACTGTACTTTTTACTCCTCTGTATTTCCTCACGGCTTTTTCACACACTCAGATTTTACATTCAGGACATATGTCTTCATAAAATGTGATGCAGTGTTAAAATTAAAAACTAGTGAACCCTTTTTCAAACAGTTAAAAATCAGCCAGCAGAACATTGATCCACACCCATTTTGATCACTGATCACTTTCAGACATTTTCTAAGCAAATACTTGACGGTGATTCTTTAATGTGAGGATGTACATTTCCTTTGTCTTGATATTATGATTATTTGAATATAAATTATAGAAACAAAGTGTTTTCATTATATCTGAAGTTTTAAAGATCATTTTCAGCTCAAAGTGTAATATTAGGGCCACTTCAAGGGGAAAGTAATCAAAGATTCAAAGAATGACGATATAATAATACGAGAATAATGTCAGAATATAATAAGATAATGTTGAAATATGAGAATGACGTTTTAATGTAATTATAAGGAAGAGTCACCTGCGTTAAAATGAGGAATGTGAAGCATCTTGTTAACCTATAAAGTATTAGCACCACATTATTTTAAATATCGGGGCATTGAAAAGACAGGGCAGAGACTCATCCACCTCCCCCCACCTCCTCCCACCTCCTCCCACCTCCTCCCACCACTACCACCTCCTCCCACCTCCTCCCACCACTACCACCTCCTCCCACCTCTACCACCTCCTCCCACCACTACCACCACTACCACCTCCTCCCACCTCCTCCCACCTCCTCCCATCACTACCACCTCCTCCCACCACTACCACCTCCTCCCACCTCCTCCCACCACTACCACCTCCTCCCACCACTACCACCTCCTCCCACCTCCTCCCACCACTACCACCTCCTCCCACCACTACCACCTCTCACCACCTCCTCCCACCTCCTCCCACCTCCTCCCACCACTACCACCTCCTCCCACCTCCTCCCACCACTACCACCTCCTCCCACCACTACCACCTCCTCCCACCTCCTCCCACCACTACCACCTCCTCCCACCACTACCACCTCCTCCCACCACTACCACCTCCTCCCACCTCCTCCCACCACTACCACCTCCTCCCACCACTACCACCTCCTCCCACCTCCTCCCACCACTACCACCTCCTCCCACCACTACCACCTCCTCCCACCACTACCACCTCTCACCACCTCCTCCCACCACTACCACCTCCTCCCACCACTACCACCTCCTCCCACCACTACCACCTCCTCCCACCACTACCACCTCCTCCCACCTCCTCCCACCACTACCACCTCCTCCCACCACTACCACCTCCTCCCACCACTACCACCTCCTCCCACCTCCTCCCACCACTACCACCTCCTCCCACCACTACCACCTCCTCCCACCTCCTCCCACCACTACCACCTCCTCCCACCACTACCACCTCCTCCCACCACTACCACCTCTCACCACCTCCTCCCACCACTACCACCTCCTCCCACCACTACCACCTCCTCCCACCACTACCACCTCTCACCACCTCCTCCCACCACTACCACCTCCTCCCACCACTACCACCTCCTCCCACCACTACCACCTCTCACCACCTCCTCCCACCACTACCACCTCCTCCCACCACTACCACCTCTCACCACCTCCTCCCACCACTACCACCTCCTCCCACCTCCTCCCACCACTACCACCTCCTCCCACCACTACCACCTCTCACCACCTCCTCCCACCACTACCACCTCCTTCCACCTCCTTCCACCTCCTCCCACCACTACCACCTCCTCCCACCTCCTCCCATCACTACCACCTCCTCCCACCACTACCACCTCCTCCCACCACTACCACCTCCTCCCACCTCCTCCCACCTCCTCCCACCTCCTCCCACCACTACCACCTCTCACCACCTCCTCCCACCACTACCACCTCCTTCCACCTCCTTCCACCTCCTCCCACCTCCTCCCACCTCCTCGCAGCTCAACTGTTTTATGATTTCTGTCTGCAAACCGGCCGATATTGAACCGTGTGGTGTAAATTAACTGAGCATCACTCACTCAATACGAACGACTGTGTGAGGTTCTTATCGCTCGGTGAGTATTTTGCCGATCGGCCTCTGAGTCCGAGCTGCAGAGCGGCTCAGGAGAATCCATCCAATCAGAACAGACCTCAGCCAACAGGCCTGAGCTCGATGGAGGTGGCTGGGAATCGTTTTGTGACCAGTGGCTTCATGCAGAGCTTCTTTCAGCCGAGAAAAGGTTTGATCGCTTCCTTCAAATGTAAAAAGATATCACATCTATTTCTGCCTCTGCTCCTGTATGACACATTTAACCCTGTGTTGTTGCTGGATATAGAATTATAGAACGAGGAGCACGAAAATCATTTTCACATTCACACTCATAGAAACATCTTGTCTTGTTCAGTTGTCTTGATTCAACTTGAAGGCCGTGTTTGTGTGCATTTCTTTTCTGAGTGTGTTATTTCATTCTGTATGTGTGTGTGAATGTGTGTGTCTGCTCTGAATCTGCATATTTATAAGCGTATGTATGTGAGAATAGAACAGAGATAGAAAATCTTTGTCATTCAAATCCTCCGTCTTATTTGATCCAGAATGAATCGCTGCTTTAATCCAACTTCTAACAAACACACACACAGACACACACACACAGACACACAACACACACAGACACAAAACACAGCCAGAATCAAACAAACACGTGTCAGCAATGATGTGTCACAACAAGATGTTTCTGTTTAACGACTACACTGTGTTTACAAAAATGCTTCCATATCACACCACTAATAAATAATAAAGACACGAGCTGATTTAATGTCTTTCAGTGGTGCACAGTTCACCAGGGTTTCATGAACACAGTGTAGTTGTGTTTGCTGTGTAGACACCACCTGCTGTGTCTGGTCCTTCAGACTTTCCAGTTTGGTCTGAACCACAGTAACTGGTGTGACTGGTGCCTTGGCCCAACGGAGCGAACCTGGTCCGACCAGGAGAGCTGGACCCAGTCTGGGTGGAACTGAACCATATTCCTGGATAGTTAAGGAACTTGAGCCTGGACTAAACAGTGGAGAAGAAAAACAAGATGAAGACTTACTGGTCTCTTCTTGCAGTTTACACCTCTGACAACTTGTATACATCTGGAAGGACGAGGATGCTGATTCGGCACTAATGGGGAGTACTGAGCCTGGAGCTGGTGATACTGGGAGTGATAATGATAATGATATGAAATCAACTAGCTCAAATGGAAAGTGCCCATCAAACTGACACACGCCCGTCTACAGAAGAATCAACGTCAAGTATCCAGAGACGACAGGAACAAAGACAGGAACCTGGGTTTGGACATTTCAGTGTGAAACCGTGTCCCTTCAGTCTGATCAGTGTTTTATGAGTCAGTCTCAAAGTCTACGGGGAAATAATCACACCTTTTTATCTTCAAGAAGAAACGTGAGAGGATGAGAACAAACTGAATCCTGAGGTTGAACAGGTGGAAATGATGTGTCAACAGTGGCTCCTCGTTTCCTCTCCTCATTTCCTCCCCTCCTGCCTCCCCTCCTTCCTTCCTCGCTCCTAAATTCTATCATTCTCACCTTAGTTCATGTTCCTCACCCATTTATCTTCCATCCTTCCTCCTTCCTGACTCCCTCTCTCCTCTCTCCTCTCTCCTCTCTCCTCTCCCTCTCTCCTCTCCCTCTCTCCTCTCCCTCTCTCCTCTCTCCTCTCTCCTCTCTCCTCTCTCCTCTCCCTCTCTCCTCTCTCCTCTCTCCTCTCCCTCTCTCCTCTCTCCTCTCTCCTCTCTCCTCTCCCTCTCTCCTCTCTCCTCTCCCTCTCTCCTCTCTCCTCTCTCCTCTCTCCACTGTCCTTCCATCCTTTGTTAGATTCACTCATTGTTATTCTGTGCACCACCAACTACAGGGCTGCGTCTCATGGACAAAATGGCTGCCACACTGTGCGTTAATGTGTGTGTGTGTGTGTGTGTGTGTGTGTGTGTGTGTGTGTGTGTGTGTGTGTGTGTGTCTGTGTGTGTGTGTGTGTGTGTGTGTGTGTGTGTGTGTGTGTGTGTGCGTGCAGCAGTTCCTCTTCTGTCGCTGGAGTCCATTAAGTCTCCACCTTCTGTTCCCGTCTCTCTGTGTGTGAGGTTTTGTGTTATTTTATTCTTTTGTGAGTGTTCTGACAAATGCACTTTACCGGTGCACAGGTAGGAGGCCACTTGGATTGAAGGCTGCGTTTGTTTGCTGACGCATGTGTGCAAATGCACAAAGACAGGTCGCGCGCGCGTGTGTGTGTGTGTGTGTGTGTGTGTGTGTGTGTGTGTGTGTGTGTGTGTGTGTGTGTGTGTGTGTGTGTGTGTGTGTGTGTGTGTGTGTGTGTGTGTGTGTCTGTGTGTGGTCCCTCCTGTGCACTGAGATGTGTTTTATGAACTGACAAGTATGTTCCATGCAGACTTCGGAGCCCTCTGTTCCTTTTAAAATCACTTTCTGCACAAACAACCTGGTTCTCTCTCCTCACATTGTTGTGATGTCAGTGGAGATTGTTGGTGGTGATGAGTCATGTTTCCTGCTCGTTTCAATAATAACATATTTACTGAATCAACCAATAAAGTGTCTGTTTGGTAAATTCATGTACGAAACAAGACAGATCCTCTTCACCCATCTACTGTTTCAATGGAAAGATGTAAACACAGTTACTGGGAATATAATTAAATCATGATCACGTCTGATCTGCAGAGGATTAGTGTGATGGTGTCAGTGGGAGAGATAAGAAATCCATCCTGTAAACCTGGTGTCTATCCAGAGGCTCACATATTATGTTGAGCATAAATCCACTTTAAAAATATAATATGTAAAAATCCTTCATTGAAATGTCTAAAATCAACTAGACCCGTGTTATATATTCTGATGATTTGTGTACTTACGTCATTCAAAAGGTTTTCAACAATGTTCCAACCAGAGAAATCACTAATTAGATAAATTAATGAGTATGTGGAGGATCTGCTTTAAATAAACTTGAAGCAGATTCCTCGTCTTTCTGTCGTCTCAGCTCTCACGACATCCTCGAGCTGCGTCAGTGTGACATCATGAGGCTGTGTTTGTACGAACCATCTTTGAATGTTCTGCTGTTGTGTTGTAAATGATTGACAGAGAGAATGAAACTCAATTCCAATCATCACAAATTCACTTGCCTGGTCTGAATTGTCAGCGTTTGACAGGAAGTCGAGTGCAAGCGAGGTCACGTCTGATCTTTAAACTCCCACCGAACACACGGGGACAGTGAAACCAGCTGGTTCAGTGATAAAAGCCTGGAACATTAATGCTTCCCGACTCCGTGTAAGAAACCTGTGTCAGCAGTTTTATTTACAAGCCCTGAATTTATGTCTGGTCGTTGCAGCTCTGAATTAGCCCATTAGTTTCTTATTTGCAGTTCTGTTTTCCTGAAGTCTACGAGAAAAGCAAACGAGCTCCATCAACAAGGCTGCTGTTCATGCGTGAATCCATTTCATCTTGCAGAGCGGCCGCCTCACTTTACCTCATTATGCGTCACATCATGATATATAAAGCGAGTGTGTGACCCGAGGTCCTCTGTATGTGCACTGCTTCATCAGCACGTTCAGACCTCCTTCTCCTACGCAGCAAATTAGAGGAGATGTGTGAGACCTCCGAGGCCTCGACTGCCTGCAGATACGAGCTGCTGCTGAATAAACACGTGTGGAGACTCATCAGTGAACCAGTCGGAGTTGAACTGGCTCATTGAAGAGCGGCTGCTGAACTTGACTTTGTCCCTGACTCATTAAATCAATGGTATCAACCATGAGAACCACAGATTAACTGAATTCAGGGAAATGATGTAAAGATTCCACTGAATATAAACAGTCATTTATTGTGACAACACAGATATGGCCGATTTCTGTCCTGCTCTGATGTGAAGGAGCACGAACCTCCACCGAGGTCCGACAGTCGTTTAAACTCACTGCGTCTGGAGTTTGGTTTGGATCTGCACCAAAGTCCACACATTGTAGATTTCAGTTCCCTGAATGTGCCGGATTCTGTTTCATCAAGATCCATAAATTGTTCTCTGAAAAACCAAGGTCCCCTCCCTGATCCAGATCCATACCCCACCTCCTCCATGTTAGTAGATTTGAATATAGTTTTGTCTGCTTTGTGTCTGTTTTCATTTATCTGATTTGACAAACAGTTAGATGACACATGGATGTGTGTGTGTGTGTGTGTGTGTGTGTGTGTGTGTGTGTGTGTGTGTGTGTGGTGTGTGTGTGTGAATCAGTTGATGCCTGCAGTCACTCAGTCCTCCTCGTGCATGTGTGTGTTTGTGTGTGTGTGTCCATGTGCAGCTCCTTCATTAAGTGATAATATAACTAATATAAATCACAAATCACATTCTGAGTGCGACATCCTCTCAGTCGTCAGGTAAACACCGAACAACGATCACAGAGCAAAGACTGAACACTGGCACTGATTCTCTGTGCTCACTTCACAGTCTAATTCAGAGAAAGACCTTTAAAGGCCTTTTCTGCCCTGCGGACACGTTGTGGTAAATTAGGTCCCAGTGGGATTGGAACCACTAACCCCTGCAGCAGCTCCGGTGGAGGTGTGGGAGGAAGTGAGTGAGCAGCAGTGATGGGGTCAGTGAAGCATCTGAAACCAGATACAGTGCTTCAGACCATGTCAGTGTGTGTGTGTGTGTGTGTGTGTGTGTGTGTGTGTGTGTGTGTGTGTGTGTGTGTGTGTGTGTGTGTGTGTGTGTGTGTGTGTGTGTGTGTGTGTGTGTGTGTGTAGTTGGGTCAGTGATTGTGTGTGTTTACTTGTTGTTGTAGGCCAGTGAATTGGAAGATGGATTATTGATCCTGAACTCCGGAGAGAAAGCTCCATGTTGATTCACCCTGGAAACACACACACACACACACACACACACACACACACACACACACACACACACACACACACACACACACACACACACACACACACACACAATGACAATAACACTGTTTCCATCTCATATTCATCTTCATCAGCAGGAATAAGACTCACTTGACTCCTCTTGACTCCCCCCCCCCCCCCCATTCATCTTTCACTTCCTGTCTCATTATCCCCCCCACCTCGGCTCACACCTTCTCATATCCCCAACGTACAGAACTCTGTGATTTCATTTTGCTTGTGACCAGCCCACCGTACGCCCGTCCCTCCCCCCCCCCCCATGAATTTCTCGTTGTGTTTCAATCTCTCACTTTCGATTTATGTTGTTTTTTTCCACCCCCCGTCTTACCCTCTCCCATTAATTCCTTCTTCCTCCTGTCAATCAGTCTTTCTTCCAGTCGTTGGTCTTCAGAGCATCTGATCCTTTCTTCTGATCAGATCATCTCCCCATCGATCAGTCGCTCTCTTCATCCCTCCGGCTGGTAGCCCCTCTTCCTCCTCCATTTCTATTCATCCCCTTTGTCTCACATTACCCTCTTCTTCCTCAAGGACCTCTGATAGCTAGCGTTAGCCGACACAACTAAATCTGGTTTAATCACATACCTTTTACTCTTTATGTATAAATATATACAACATCCAACACACATCTATGTGACGTCACTGTATGTTTGAAACAATTGATCAATTCACACAATAACATGCGTGTGACATCAGTGCTTCAGAGCCCATGTGACCCGTTTGGATGAAATGAAACAGGGACCACGACAGATTTCATAAAAATATTTATCATTTGACAGCTTTAATTCAGAGGATTTAAATGTTCTGCACCATGAATCCCATGCACAGAAAACACCTGGTTTCAATCCTCTCTTCTAAAACATATCTTAAAGCAGACATATTATACTAATTCATAATTGTATTTTGTGTTGTTGCTTGAAAAGGTTTTCATGCTCTGAAGTTCAGAAAACACGTCACTTTCCTCAAACTGTCCTTTGCTGCAGCTCCTCTCTTCAGCCTCTGTCTCTTTAAGACGGCCTAATAACGCCCAGTCTGCTCTGATTGGCCGGCTGGCCCACTCTGTTGTGATTGGTCAACTGCTTCCAGCACTCATACTTTACCTGGCTCCTGTAAGGGGGCGTGCCAGACTAGCCGTGAGGAGTGCGTTATGCTAATGCGATATATTGTTGTGTCGTCGTGCGACTTCACGATGATGCGTGATCACCGAACTGACTTCAGGAACTCACTGTGTGTTAGCGACACGGCAGCAGGAGCCTCCACCTGCTTCCTCTCTGTCGGCTCGGTGACGGATCCTCCATCGACCTCGCTCTCACTAATAAAGCAGGCAGACCGAGCGATGACTGGCCTCGGAGCGTAAACACCCACATCCATTTCCTCCGAATCCAGCCAGCGTGCGGGAGCTGCACGTCTCGGTTTGACTTCTTTACATCTGCAAAAAGCAATTACATGTTTTATGTCTATTTGAGGACATTTGTAAGACAGCTGCTCGGGAGGAGTTAGGTTTAATTAGAAGCTGCCTTCGAGCAGGTTTGAAGATACAAATGTAATCATTCACTTTCAGTTACAGTTTTTTAAATAAATATTGTGTTATTGCTAAATTTTTTATGATCTTAAAGCTTTATTGTTGTGTTCATAGTTTGTCTGTATCGCTCATCTTCATCAGATTCTTCCTGTTGCTGTTTCCTCCCTCGAACCATCAGAACCATCAGAACCATCAGGACTCTGCACAGGAGCAAACATGCACCAGCACTTTTTCTATGAACTGAAGTTGTTATCATTGATGCTGCATCGGCACATGTGAGGCTGTGTCTTTGTTTTTAATGTGTTCTCTGTTGTTAAATGTGTGACTGGTCCGTGATGACCAGCATTCTGCTCCCATGTGTCCCTCAGAGACAGCACCACAACCAGGATGT
>NC_047165.1:1100852-1138352 GCF_009819705.1 Hippoglossus hippoglossus
TTTGTGTTATCCTACTGTAACCCAGCTGTGTGGGTCTGTATGTACCTGTGTGGTTGGATCTCCAGGGTCCAGAAGGACCACTACACCAGTTATACTTGTGGTGAGAGGTTAGTGGGAACCTGCAGGTGGAGCCGGGGAACTGGGTCAGGACCTCCCCCGCACTTTGGCACAGGCGGATTTTTCTGAAGCTCCACTGAGAGACACACAAACCACTTTGAAAGGAAAACAGAGATTCCAGGAGGGCCGTCGTCAGTCTCCTGTCTTCAATCAGCCCCGGACAGCGTCCCCCCCCCCCCCCCCCCCCCCCCCCCCCCCCCCCCCCCCCCCCCCCCCCCCCCCCCCCCCCCCCCCCTCCCCCCCCCCCCCCCCCCCCCCCCCCCCCCCCCCCCCCCCCCCCCCCCCCCCCCCCCCCCCCCCCCCCCCCCCCCCCCCCCCCCCCCCCCCCCCCCCCCCCCCCCCCCCCCCCCCCCCCCCCCCCCCCCCCCCCCCCCCCCCCCCCCCCCCCCCCCACCCCCCCCCCCCCCCCCCCCCCCCCCCCCCCCCCCCCCCCCCCCCCCCCCCCCCCCCCCCGAGGCTTCAGCAGACTGATGGCAGAGACGGGAGAGTGTAAGAGAATGTGAGAGAGATGGAGAGAGTCATTAAGACAGCAGCCAAACATTAAATAAAACATATAGAGCAACATGCAGAGACAGAAACTGAGGTGTATTAATAATAACACTACCACAGGAAGGAGGGGAGACGAAAGAAGGGACATTCAATTGTTCATGTTCATTGGCAGTTTAATGATAAAACATGACATCAGGCCAAAACCTCAGAAACACTTGTGATACAGAATTGAATTCCACAGATAACTAGAAGGACACACAAAGACTTCATAGCTCTGCTACGGCCCAACTGTCTCCTTGACGAACCACATTCACCACAGCCACAAGTCACACACACTCAGAGATGCCAGATTTCTTTCATCAAGATCTGATTCTTGGATCAGCACTAAAATCGAATGGGTTTTTCCTTGACTGAGCCCAAATCGCTCCGATGCTGGTTCTGTTCAGTCGTTTTGCAGAGGAGCTCCCGAGCGAGTCAGGATCGCCAACCCTAACTCTAATGGCCTTCGCTGTACTCTCCCACCTAATTTCATGGAAATAGTTTTTACATAATCCTGCGAAGTAACAAACAAACACTGATAAAAACATAATCTCCTGATGGAAGTAATAAAATCAAAGTTTAAGTCGTATCCTACGTTCTAAGTAAATCTTCGTAAGTCCCCTGTGGTCAGGGAGACATGATGGCTCCTCAGTGAAGTGACTGGACTTCTCTTACACAACATGAATCAGTGGGAAATGAAACCTTTCTAAGGGTTGTGGGTCTTTTTCAGTCCCGTGAACTCAATCAACAGTTGACACACGGCTGCATGTTGCTGGCTCAGGTTCTTCATATAATCCATTCACCATCAGGATCATTATCAACGTGGCTACAGGCGGGAATCAATACACCGAAGGCAAAGGGTGCAGCGGTAATAAGAGGATAAATGATGTGAGTCTTTTCCTGACATTGCACTGGTCTCGAAGCCGTAAGCGTCTGTTTTCACAAACCTGCACGTCCCGATGTAACTGGCTGTTAATCTGCTCCGGCAGAATTAACCTTGAGTCGTTCAGAGAAGGATGAGTCAGCAACATCCTGCAGGACATTTTCAACTGTCCACAATCAGGAGAGAGTTCTCAGAGATAAAGGTTTTGCATTTTATCCACCAGGTTCAGGATCAAATATCCCGGCTGCACAGACGTCCTGATCCCCAGAGGATGAACCCTAACGACTTTGCTGGTCCCCTGATGTTCCAGCATCAACATGAGTCAATATGTTGTGGTTTTAATCAAAGGGTTTGAAAACCACTGTCGTCTGATAGTTTGGTGCAGACGTCCAGTGAAAGTATTCTAATGACTTCCAGAGTCAACTTCCTGAAACGACTCATGAACACTTACCTTCTCGTTCCTGGTCGATTAAACTAAGATCCTGAACTTTGTCATTCAGCCTTTAACGGTTTTTACAATTCTTATCTTACATCGAATCGCTCTTTGATATCCAGAGGAAGAGAGAGAGCTGGTTCCTACCTGGAGCTGTTTTACATTAATTTGATTGATTCGTGGTCTCAAGCAGATGTAACGTGACACTTTGCAGGACTTTAACATTCACACCATACGAGAGGAAAGAGAAACGACTTTAGGAAAACACTGCACATAACTGGGCTGCTTCAGGTCCATGATATATTTACAACACTCTATTTCAAACTCTCCGTTGTTATGTATAAACACTTGTATACCGATATATAACTTAAGTAAATGTGTCGTACTCATTCCCTCAAAAATAAATGAACTGCTTTAGTTTGTTTCTGCATCACGTCAGCCCTTTATTAAGCATATTACTCTTTTGCCAATATTTAGCCATATTTTAAAGCAGTAAATTAATTTTTCACCTGAGGCCAACGCCGACCATTCTCAAGGGCTTGGGGGGGGGGGTTTCAACAAAAACATTATTTAGAGGTTTTTGTAATGGCTTTTTTATATTACATCATTTTAAATGTATTGTTTCCCTGCATTTCTCAAACTGCCTCCCAGCTAATAGTCTTTCCCATCATCAGTGTTGCAGACATTAATGCTTCATCAACCGAAAACCTTTAAATGTCAAATTAAAACCTTTTGCCAACATAAAGCCACGAGAGTCAATCTAGTATTGAATAATTCATTAAATTGTGATTTAAGGTAATTCATTATAATGCAATTCACTGTGTTATTGTTATGGCTGCTTTGTTAATTTTCACCCACCAAATAAATAATATCCACAAAGAAGAAAAGACTGAAGTAGAAAGTAGTAGTCGCAGGAACAGTAACGGCTTTTCAAAATAATAGCACTCCAGTATTTCTGTTGAGTGAATCAGTTTGTTTTTAAAAGGTTTTTATTGTGAAATATTTGCTGGAGCAGCAGATGCACGGCTTCCTACTGTATAGTACTGGTATTTATTTGAGTACATAGGACTATATTTATACAAGTAAATACAGTAGTGACACCAGAAACCTCACAAAGGTCGGAGCCAAAGTAAAAGTTATCATAAAGAACTTGTGGTGAGATGTTTGGAGCGTTTTAGTTTGACAAACCTTTTGTATTGTGAAACAGTGATTTATAGCAGAAAGGTGGGATCCCCTGGTGAATGAGTGGAGTTCAGTATCATCTCCAGGAACAGATCAGTGTGGTTGTGTTTAAAGTATCAGGAGTAGTAACTTTACTTCCTCTGAATGAAACGTTGGGACTTTGGCTCACAGGCAGCGTGGATGTGGGGGGGGACTCCTCGTTTGGAGAAGTAGCCTCGGCTCTGCCAAGTCTTAAAAGCCTCCCGAGCTGCAGGCTCATTGAGTTTTAGGGTTAAGAGTGCCACGTTTCATTCTACTTTGTTAAGTGCGTAGTTTTACCAAAGTTTTTCACTGGTGAGTCACTTTCTGTTTGTTCGCTTTAACTTTTGCATTAAATTCACAGTTGAGTAACTTTTGTGGCCAGTTGTGTTTACAGCTAAACAATGTGGAGACATTTCACTTCCTGTCTTTTACTCAACAGCTTCATTGGATTCTTAAAAACTCAAACGTGTAAGTGATGTTATATTCGTGGCAAATGCAAAAAGCTGCAAAAACAAACATGAATTCATTTATTAATACACTTCTTCCCATTGTGAGCTTCTGGTTTTTCTTTTGTACGATTTCTCTCCAAATCGTGGTCGTAAACGAGAAAGTAGCTTTGAGACCAATAACTATTACTTTAGAATTTTATACGTCAACACAGACTGAAAGATGCTGAAATTGAAAAGTGCCACGATAAATATCCACAGTCATTTGACCAGTGAGTTCATTTTCCACCTGATGTTAATGGGTTTTAGTTGGTTTGAAAAGATACTTTGCTAATAACACAAAGCCAAATACTGGGAGACACTATCTCATAACGATTTTAAGATTTGCTGGGTGCAGATGTAACTGCAAGATAAACCCAGAGAAATAATTAAAAGTACATAACAGAAATGTAGAAGACGTAGGTGATATCTCTTCTGATCCAGGAGCTGTTGATAATATAAAACTAATAACCTGTCATAACATGATGAGAAACATTATGTCTGAGCTTCTCCTCAAAGGATTATTATGTAAAAGAATCTGCGTGATCCACTTCTCTCTTGGTTTCTTATCATCCAGACACTTTACCTTCGTTCTCACCCGACTGCAGCAGCACAGACACGACCTGAAAGAAGTGTTTGCCCTCTTGAACTTAAAATAAAGAGACTTATTAGTTTTATGAGACAATGTGAGACGCAGCGATTTGCCTCAGTTAACCTCATTACCCCACAGCACACAGAGGAGGCGGGGGGGGAGTCGGTACAGAGAGAAAAGGGACAGATGGAGGAAACAGATCAGGCAGAGGGATTAATTACAAGGAGAGAATGAGAATAAGTGTAAATGAGGGTGAGACCGATGGGCAGCGAGTGGAGAACACTGAGGTGTTAGCTTCTGTCCACAGGTGAGTCAGAGCGATCAGCATTTCAACGTGGTCTCTTCTGGAGAAGAACTTGGATCAAATCTGATTAAAATAACAGTTAAGATGGGGAAACGCAGGTAGAAGTACATTTTAAATATATCTTAAAATTGTTGAATCATTAATCCTCATGGTGAAAAACCTGCTTTGTATTTTGTGCGTATGCAAAGTTGAGTCTCCTGGAATGATGGAATACCATTAACTTAATGGAGCGTTGCATGCATGAGTGCGTCAAACAATAACAGCAGCGAGTCCTCTAACAATGGAGGGGGGGGGGGGGGGGGTGATACCATCATGTTCTGTCTTTCAGAAGGAGAATTTAATTTGCTCACCCGGGCTTCACAACAGCAGGATCTGCTGATGCGGCAAATTCTGGATTTGAAAGGGAAATAAAGTAATGTTGACAAGATGCATTAAATAAGAAAGATGCTCCAGTTCAGGTGCTGAACTGGTCCAGTCCCACTACATGCTGCAACACGCTCACTGTGTTACTGTGACAGGGACACAAAGAGACTGGTCCTGTCAACTACAGCACAGGGGAAGGCGAGGACGGACAAACTGTTTCTTTCCATGCTTCTCACTTTCTGCTAATATTATGCCCCCCCATTAATTTGGAATATGAATCTGAGTCGGTTAATTCTTCAGCTCAGACTTTCCTCAAAAACAGCTCGTTAGTTCCTCTACCAAGATTTAAAAAACAGCAATTTCTCTCACATATTTAAAAATGCTAATTATTTCTACATTGTTTAAAAGTGGACATTATTAATTTTTAGAGCAGTCGCCGGGGTGCTTTGAGTCTCACAGAGTTTTATCAGCACAATCTCATTCCTGATCCAACACCGTTGGGAAAATCATTACTCTGTGAATTTGAGTGTTATGTGTTTCTATTTACTTCCACTGATAATGTATCTGACATGCTTATGCAGCTGTATGCGTGTGTGTGTGTGTGTGTGTGTGTGTGTGTGTGTGTGTGTGTGTGTGTGGTGTGTGTGTTGTGTGTGTGTGTGTGTGTGTGTGTGTGTGTGTGTGTTGTGTGTGTGTGTGTGTGTGTGTGTTTATACTCAAAACAGTTTACCTTTCCTCTTACTGGATCTGCAGATCCCACATCACCAGGCCTCGTGACTGATGACCTCTATTCCCTTTGCATCCTGGGTAATAAGACCTGTACAGTTAACGGCCATCACACCTTTTCCAACCTGGCTGTCCCTGTGCAGGGTCTCGTGTCTGTTAGATGCTCTCCTGTGGTTTCAGGTTCTACTGCATTCCCAAGCAGCTGACCCTGTCGACCCGGTTGTAGCTCAGGAGGTTAAACAGCTGCCTGCTCACCAGAAGGTCGTTGGTTTGATCTCCGTCTCCTCCAGATACATTACCTTGGCCTCGAATAAGCAAAGGGTCCATTCTCCCCCTAATTCCCTTTGCTTGTCCAGGAGTTTCTCTGGTACAGGTGTGAAGATCCTTGTACAGATGGTGAAACTAAGAGAAATGTAACCCAGCAAATCACCCAGTGTCCATTGCTGTGTAAAAAACTGCATTGAAGACAAGCTCAGGACCAAAGGGACAAGTTTTCCTGTCTCCCACTGAGACGTGTGGTCCCTTTGCTGCGGGGAGTCAGAGATGAAACTCCATTTAAACAGGAACCAAAGGGAATCAACCTGTGAACATGTTCCTGCAGCTGAGGGCAGCAGAAAGTCACAGTTACGCTGCTGCCATTTATCTTCCTCGTGTTTACATTTGTTGCTCGGCTGTTCAATTCTGAGTTGTTTCCTGTTTTATTTTGAATTTTTGCTCCTTGTGTCTTAACTTCCTGTCTTGACTTCCTGTTTCCCGCCCTTGTGATCGTCTGCATGTGTTTCACCTGGGTTTAATTATCGCTGCCTCCTTGTGTATAAAAGTCTCTGTGCGTGCCTCGGTCACTTTGTTGTGTTGCCTCCTTCATGTCAGTTGTGTGTCTGTGTCCTTTGCTTTTTTGTTCACCTTGTGTTTCTTCACATATTGTTGTTTTGTTATAAGTATCTTTGCCTCGTACTTGGTCTGCAAATAAAGATATATTCTTGTTATTCTTCACGTGAACCTGCTCCTGCATTTGAGTCCTTCAGCTCCATTTCATGATGAGAAACAGAGAAATGAGGAACAGAAGTGTAGTAGTTCTCAGCGAGCAGCCTAATGCTCTCTGAAGGTTGCACAATGTGCTTGTCTACGATGTCTGGACATGTGGGCTGTTGCCTGGAAACGCCGAGGGTTTCAAAGCCCTTGGTTAGAGTCTGTGACAGACAAGTCATTTCTTTGGCCAAAAATCATAAATCACAAATGTGCCTGGAGAGGTTTAAGAGTCGGTCCATCACCACGACGCCCTGTGTCCTCAGAAGACAGCCAGAAGAGGACTCCTTGGTCTCACAGCCCTTCAACAGCTGGACCGTGGAGCTCGGATCAGAACAGCTTACTGCTCAGCTGCAGCACAGACGGACGTGGGGTGAAAGCGTCTGCACGTCACTTGGCCACATTGATGCTCATTTGCATGATGCTGAACTCAGCAGACACACACAGCGACACAACATGGAGAAATGGTTGTGTACTTGTTCCTGACAAAAAACTTGAGGGCAAACTATACATGTTTGATTAGCAAATTAAATCAAATGAAAAAACATGAATTCAAATATTAAAATACAGGATGATAATTAACAGGAAGCTTCTGGCTGCATTGTGCGGGTGTTACTTTGAGACGTTTCCATGCATATACATGTATTCATGGGAATATTAGTTTTTTGACTTTGCAGTAGTAGTCAAGGTTGCAAGTAAATACCTTTTTCTTTTTTTACCCCCAGCATTCATCATGCTGCCATATTTCCTCTCCCACACCTTTCCACACACAAACTGTCCCACATGCTGTGGCCTTGGCCTTGGGCACGACATGCCACCCACTGTGCATGTTCAGCAGAGCAAAAACATACATTAAAAATGCTTTGTGTTAATAAATCAGCCTCTGCAGCCACCGTGCTTTCATCTTTGTCGTGAATACATAGAGAAAGAAATCCATTTTTCTTCTGCCTGTAACGATACAAAGGTTTTCAAAAGCTTCCTTTAAGAGATAAGAGTGAAATAATATCAGGAGAAGATCAGGGTGAGAGAAGCGTGGAGGAAGGACAAAAAGGACACAACAAAAGAAACTAAATGAAATGCAGGCGAAGAAATGTATATGAAAAGAAAATCACCAGAATCAGGATCAACATGGGGGATTTGGTTGTGTATCCAGATGTGCACGCCACAGAAACACACACCACAATCTTCTTCAGAATGAAAAGCCGATGACTTGTTAATATCCAACAATGAACGTGAGCAGAAAGGTGTGATTCTCTAGAGGCGCGTGTTTGCAAAGCCAGGGTCGTTGTTTATGATCCAGTCAAACATCTCTCCTGCCCAGTTTCACCCAGAGATGTGTGACATCACAGAAGCTACATATATAATTATATAATTATATATTAAATCCAGGAAATAACAGATAAACGTGGATGTGCAGAAGAGTCAACTACAAAGAACTAGAATAGGACTGAGAGGAATGCAAACCTCTGCCAAGGCCAAACAATCTGAGTCACGATCATTCAAGAGGAAGTCAGAGAAACTTGTATTGGCCCTAATATGCTCCAGTGAAGTGTCCTGGGTTCTTCTCAGGCCCCATCCCTCACTATGTTCAAGTTAGTAAAGAAAAGATCCTGGATCCGCCCCCTGATCCGGATCCACACAAAGTGTTTCATGCTTCTCTGACCCAAACTGCATCTCTGCACCCAGTTTCATGGTCCTGTCGTTTTGGGAGTCATCCTGCAAACACAGATGGAAACACAACGACCTTGACAAAACTAAAGGCTGCAGATTTTAGAGAGTCTTTGGGTTTTGTCAGACCTGAACTCAGCTACACAAACACACAATCAGCCCAAATGTCCCTTTGTGAACTTGTTGTTTATCTGCGTATCTCATGTGTTTTGTGCTGCACCTTTGTCGGTTATTGGAGTATTTGTATATTTCAGTCCTAATCCCTCTTTGTGTCTGTTGTTAAGCTCTGCGAAGGTGCGTTACTACTTCACTGTCTCAGCCTTCATGTCCTGATGCTGCTGCATTCACCGTCATCCTCAACGACCTCCTGCGTCTGACAGCTTCTCCATGAGCTTCCTCCCTCACACAGTATAACACCTCGTGGGGATGTGGTGAATAAAAGTGTCTGTTTGAACTACGGCACATGAATATTACAGGTCCACCCACCGGTTGGAGGAAATCTTCTTCCCTGTGATTCTTTTTTAAATCTTTTTCATCAAACAGGGTTTCAGATCTAATTTACAGCTGCTGCTGAGGAACGACCCACTAATAAGACGTCTGTGATCACAGCTGAGCTCCCAGTTGAAAGGAGTCGGGGCCTGTGAGTCTCTAAAGTCGAGCTGGACCATTGAACCTTGCTAGAAGATAATAAGACGTACTTTAAATGATCCTGAAGGTAAATGGACATGGTGTTGGATCGTAAAGTCAATTCTCTGCTTGTGGAAGAGTTTCACCTGTAGTCGCCTTCATTTGAATCAGGTAGATACGATGTTTTCATCAAACTTCTGGATCTAAGTTATAAAGTATTTGCCAAAGGACGAAGTTCAACAGAAACAAACGAGCAGCTTTAGTTTCTCTGAGTGTCGATCAGGACTCTACGTTACTTCTGGAGTTTCTCTCCTCAGATACAGACTCTCACTCATCTCCACGCTGGGAGAAGAGTGAGAAAAGGCTTAGACTGGGATTATGTGACCTTTAACAGCTTCATGTGACCCAAAGACGACTTTGCTCACCTGACTTCTATCCCAGGATTTAGGGACCAAAGGTTTAATTAATGCAGATGAAAACTGTTTGATGCCCCCGACTGGCTTCAAGTCTAAATCTCGACCGGCCCTGATCTCTGTCGGTCTGAAGCACGACTCCTGTCACATGAGCAAGGCTGACTTAGACAAAGCAGAAGGAGAAAGTCATTTAAATCTCATAAACATTACAGAAACACTCCCACGAAATGTTTAACGTTTTCAAAGCATATTTCACCTCCTTCATAATGAAGAGCACACACACACACACTTACTGAATGAGTCCAAACTGCTCTTCACACAACAACGTGTCCTCACTAAGAAAATAGAAGCACAAACATTCAGCTCACATCAAATTACTTTGTGATATTCAGCGTCAACACTCACAGGATGCATGCAACCATAAACACAGATCACAGCAGGCCATTCTGCTGTGTACATACTGTATAATGGGTTTTCCCTTTATGCAACGTGTGCACCGCTGCAAACACACATTCTCATTGCTCACTTTGCGTTTGGCAGGAAAGAGTGAAAGACCAAACGTGCATTCATTTTCACAGCTGACACAATCGGTCTCCTCCTCATACATCACACGGAAACACTGCTTGATAAACACACACACACACACACACACACACACACACACACACACACACACACACACACACACACACACACACATGAGCCCTTTCTTGAAGATATCTCACCCCCCATCATGACGCACAGTGCACACACACATCTCCACGTTTGACAGATATGGTGCTCCTGCTCAGCTCTGATGCTGGTCCCTCTGGATTCACCTGGTATTAGCAGTGGCCCTGGTTTAGCATGGGGCTGTTCATCACAGGAGACAGGCCCATTTCTGCTTCTTTCAGACATGCACTGAGGTACATTTCCCTGATATCATCCTCAGGGGCTGTATGTGGCTACGCTAATGGCCTCTGGTAAAATGTCCAGAAAATGGCCGATAGCGGCCATGAGAGAAAACGGCAGGAAGGAAAATGTCATCCACCGCGAGCGAGTGGACGAGCTGGTGACCTTCTGACCTACGCTGAAAACCAAACTGTAAAAACGAAATGTCTCAGGATATGAAATGGTGCCAGAAGCGAAGAAGACGACAAAGAGGATGTCAGATTGGGGAGAACGTGACCTTCAAGAGCTTCTGGTGATAAGAGCCGATGCAGATGTCTTTGTGCCGTTAACAGAAACGTGGGATTTCTGCAGCGGTATCCATACGTCACGTCCTGACTCGTGAACGCTCCACACACGTGCTAAGACATTTTCCTGTTGTTGTGAAGGCGTCTCCCCCGACAATCTCCTGCTGCGGTCTTCATATGAGAAAGGCAGGATTTAGAAAATACCAGAACAGACGTTTTACAGAGGTCAAGTTGAAAACAGCTTCAGAATATCCACATTTAAACCATCTAATAAGATAACCTGCACACTAATGTATGTACAGACAAAATGTGCATCACAAATACAACCACAACCCACGCGGCTCCTTAGCTGTTGTGCGACCAACCAGTTGTGCTTAGTAAACACCAACACATCCCTTCCTTCAGGACTGGTGAACAGATTATCGTCCCCACAGCAACTTGTTGTGAGGAGCTGTCGGCACAATGAGTTCACGATGTGTCACAGTAAAGTTGAGGAAGCCTGATTTCCTCCCGGGGCTGAAACCACTGTGCAGGGTTAATGTCCCAGTTGTACCAGTTAACCCTGATTCACAGTACTGGTCCCTGCACCACCATGTCCCCCTGTGAGGCTGATCATGATGTTAATCAGATTAAATACATGCTTGGATTTCTTAGTAAACATCGTTAGGACAAGCAAGTGGTTTTTAACCAGTGGACATTAGATAAACTGGGGCTAGCTGTTTCCCCCTGCTTCCAGTCTTTATGCTAAGCTAACTTAACCAATGGCTATTCAACGGGAAAAAAAGGAATTTGTGTGAACTTGCAATAATAAGTTTAAAATGTTGTCATAAGTGAATAAAGTAAAAATGTAGTAAAGGAACATTGATATTTACAGTCAGAAATTCATCAAAGTTTGAACGAGCTGAAATAAATTTAGTCCAAAACAATGAAACCGACATGACTTAACTTTTTAAGATTGAACATTTATTTAGAATATATTATTTAGTGTGTTTTCCTTCCTCTCGTGCTCACAGATAACAACAGACAATATTCAGCCTTTATTCCAACAGCTGAAACCGGCTCGTGGGCTGCATTCGTTTAAAGGAGACTTTAATCTCAGAGCTGAACTGATCCCTGACCTGCTGAATTATTGGTTTGAATGAATAAAGTTCGTATTGTCTGTAAAGATTTCACATTACAACTCTGAGTCTCAGGGGGAAGCGACTGACGGGCTGAGTGCTCGTCTGTCTGTCTGTGTGTGTGTGTGTGTGTGTGTGGGGGGGGGGGGATGTGGTGCTGCAGGGACACTGACCTCGTCCCTGCAGAAGCCGTCTCCTGCTGAATTAGTCAGATTTGTATTTTCTCAGGTCAGTCTGCCCGTGTTCTCTGAGACGTCTTCGTCTGTGGCCTCTGCTCCGTCTAATATTTGTTCTTATATTAAATTCCCCCAGGGTGAGGGTTTCATCAACTGCTCGTCGTTTTCAGCGTCTGGAGGAAGTGGTCGTAATATTCTCATTCTCCTGCCGGCTGTTAAAGGTGAAGAGCTGCAGCTCCGATTCAGACAGAGGAGACGTCCCCTCAGTTATTCACAACCCAGATTCCTCCTCTTTATTTGTGATTCCAGCGTCATGTGTGGACGTTATACTAATCTGTCAATCTGCAATTTCATATGTGCAATATCACACCATACATATTGTTATTATTATCATGAATTACTATAGTTCCTTGTGTTTATGTTGTATTTTTTTAATGTTTTAATACTTTAACTTAGTGTCTATTTCACTTTCCCCCTTTTTTCTGCTTTAACATGGTTTAGGTTCCAGTTCCAGTTAGACCAGTAAGGTTTGAGAAAGTCTCCAGGAAATGAGTGTGTGTGTGTGTGTGTGTGTGTGTGTTGTGTGTGTGTGTGTGTGTGTGTGTGTGTGTGTGTGTGGTGTGTGTGTGTGTGGTGTGTGTGTGTGTGTGTGTGGTGTGTGTGTGGTTAACCTCTCCAACCAAATCATTGTCTCTCTTGTCGGGGGGATTCACACGTGCGTGACATGGTATGAAAGACATGAAACCACTTGCACACATATAGGTCGACACAATGTTCACACAAATGGCCGTGTGTGTGTGTGTGTGTGTGTGTGTGTGTGTGTGTGTGTGTGTGTGTGTGTGTGTGTGTGTGTGTGTGTGTGTGTGTGTGACTTACCTTATTTAGCCTCTCCCTTGTTGCTTGCCACCCTCCCTTCGCTTCACCTTTATCCCTCCATCTCTTCCCCATCATCACCTCCTCTACATGACGCCATCGGGTCGAATGTTCCACCGCTGAGATGTGACAACCACACACAACAGTGAGGAGGAGGATCATGGGGAAGCTGAAGCATGTAGACTGATGGATGGAGAGAATAAGGAAAGTGAAAGTGACCAAGGAAGGCGAGAGGTCAGACTGTGAGAAACCCAACGATCACTTCTCGGCAGAACAACGGATTCAGATGCAGAGTTGATTCTCTTCCTGTAAATACCCCCCCCCCCCGCTCTCCATGTGGTCGGGTTCACTTGATTTGTCTGAATTTGAGGGAGAGTTGAAGTGCTGGAGTTTCCATGAAGTCACTAAACGTTACAACGTTGTGTTATTGTTATTCAGAGCGTCCACAACACAAGAGCTCAGGAGAATGAACACACGACACATCCAGCTCACGGATGTAATTTAAAATGTGTTTCATGAATAGGTATTAAAGGAACCTGAAGTAAAAATATGAATAAGTAAATAAACTAATAAATATGTTAATATGGTACCAACAGACCTTAGAATGTGGGAATAGTGGAAACTGATTTCTTGGAATTTAATGAGAAAAGTCCAAATGAGCCATGTTTGAATACAGGACAGAATCTCTCAGCAGATCCACACACTCCCTGTTGGTCTGTCTGATGAAACACTGGATCTCTGACTATCTCCACAAGTTTGTAAGCGTCAACTCCTCTGAAAGCTCAGCAACTTTACCACATGTCATTAATCTGCCGGCGACTGGAAGCACAAGCAGATGGCTTTTATGAGCCGGCTTATTTCCCACAGGTCCTGGTCATATTGACTGGATATGATGTGACTTTTATCACAGTTTTAATGTGTATATTTGTGAATGTGACATCTCCAGTGAAGAATAACACTAATATGTCCCAGCTACAGCAGTGAGTCATTAATGAGTTCAACATGTGCTTCAACAGAGGTTTGTCTTCACCCCCCTCGGTGTCACATCTCTGATCCTGGTTGTTCACAGTGGAAACGGAGCCGATCCAGTAGCACGTGGTTGGTTAGTACTGGTTTTCATCATGTAGCTGCAGCAGGAACACGACATCACGGTGTCTCCAACCTGAGGAGCGATTCAAAGTGAGTCAACACCACAGGAACTGGGGCTCATTAGCATCGAGATCCGGATCAGGACTACAGAGCTTGAAGGGACCCGTCCAGGTTCAGAACTACACTCTGAGGTGATGTCCAGGCTCAGTTGACTCAGGTCCCGTCGGCTGTCCACTTCACACTGCACATGCCTGTAGTCAGGGACAACATCCGGCTGTAAACTTTGGGTCTGAGCCACACTCTTGTCCAAACACGGCTTAAGTGGTTAACTCTCAGTCAACTGCACTAGAAGACGCCCGGGGCTGGATAGTTCTTTTCCCTGCGTGAGCCACTGAGTCAAAGCTGCAGTTTGTACAGTTTGAATGTGTAGTTCCCCCTCACATGGTTTGAGACAGATTTCCTTGCCTCCAGACCTCTGGAGGAAGCACCGCAGACTGGAGCCCTCTCAATGCACCACTGCTGTCGTGCTCGTCCTCGTCTCTGCGGCTCGCCTCCTACACGCTGCCTCTGGTGTCGCTGCAGCGAAGGATCTTCCAGCGAGGCCAGATTGTCCCCGAGGCAGCTCCAGGCGCAGTGACGACAGCCTCTCTGCCAGCCAACAGGCCCCTTCTCCTGGGAGCCGCACAGACACACACTCAGAGAGAGATGACACCGCTGGGCTCAGTAACATGCATCTCACACACGGAGCTCAGGCTGACATCCCCCTCGCAGCAGCGTGACGTGTTGGAGTGTCTCCGCCTGTGTTCAGTACGATCCGTGAAGCGCGGTAATTAAATCACAGCCATTTACAGGCTCAGTGGACCAATAAAGAACAAGAGTCAATGAGAGACAGTGAAAACAGAAGTGATCTGCTGTCTCCTGACGGGTTATATTAATTATATGTTTTAACTGTGAGGAGCTTTCATCACTCACATGTACGACAGCTGTTATTATTATTCTCTAAACACGGATCAGACGGATTTGAACTGTGACCGAGTGTAGAGACAAAATCATGAAGATCCGTGTTTCAAACGCATCAGTAAAGAGACACAGATCCGCTACAACATTAAATGTATTAAAAACATATTTACTGTATTTTGTATTCTGTCCACAACAATAAATCATGATAACTCAACTCATAACAACTGGTTTGATTTGTGTACAAACTATAGAGATATGAAAGTCTAAAAAACATCATAATTAAGACATTACCATTAGCCACAACTAGCATCCTCCATGCTAATATACAATTTTGGATTTGTATATTTGGATTTTATTTTAGGAAACAAAGATTGATCAACATTCATCTAAATGTAAATTCACCTGTATTTAACTGAGGCTCGTTTTCATCGGCTCTCCCTCCCAGCTGTTGACTTCCTGTAGTGATGAATATCAGTGCACTAACAATGGGACAAATTGATCCAAGCCTGTGAAGCAATTCAACAACTTTATTCTGTGAAGTAAAACTAACAATAATCTGCTAATAAAGAGAGATTATGGGCAAAGTGATTAATCTGAATGGGTCATTTCTTTAATCTGTGGTCATGTTTTCTTAATGTCTCTGAACCTTCACACAGACGATGAGACGGGAGAATAAAATCACAGCTAAAGTAGAAACTAACAAACAGCGATACAGAATTTATTAATTATGCATTCATGTTAATTTTAAGGAAAAATAATTTGTTTCGTAGAAAATGTTTCAACAGAGAAAAAAGCCAGAGAAACAAACAAGTCGCTGATTTAACGGATGAATCCGACACTTCAAAGCTCCACGGGAACTTCTTCTGTCCGGATGTTTGTGTGTGGTGTGTGTGTGTGTGTGTGTGTGTGTGTGTGTGTGTGTGTGTGTGTGTGTGTGTGTGTGTGTGTGTGTGTGTGTGTGTGTGTGTGTGTGTGTGAACTGTAAACACCTGGAGATTAGATCTCACCTACGATGCATCTCTGAGGGGGGGGGGATTCTGACTCTATTTATATCACCTGACCACATGGAGGCTTACATCAGTAAAACAAGATATCATCAAACTTATGAAAAACTACGAGTGTGTTTAAAAAAAGAAAAGCTGAAATCCCAGTTCTGTTTCAAAACCTTGTTCAAAAACCTTTTCACGTCAGTAACTTTCAGGACTTTGTTTGAACAGCTTTAACGATGCTCATCGTGGATATGTGAGTCGCACGGAGACTTCACACACACAGACACACAGACACACACAGACACACACAGACACACACTCTGACAAAGCTGCATTGATTTAGTTCAAAGCTGCTGTTTGCACATTGTCCAAGTTCAGACCTCGGATCTGTAACTGTGAATGAAATAGTTCTGTAGATGTGTGTCACACTGGGGATGTTCCCGAGTCCTGACGCTGCAGCGTGACATTGACTCAGCAGTTAAAGTGTCAGCGCACCTCCCATCAGCTCAGCATGATTCACTGAGGTAACGTCTGTGGCTCCTTCACCTCGGCTCTGATTCCTCCTCTTCTCTTTGGGACACGACCTCTGGAACGTCTCAGGAATCACAGCAGCAGTGAGATGAAATCTCCACTCAGAAAAACACAGACACTTTAACTGGTGCGTGGTTGAGAACAAGTTCCTGTGATTTAAAGTATTTAAGAAATCCGTGAGTCAGAGCTTCAGACGATGTGACTCGTGTGTTTGAATCCATCACGAACACTTTCTCCTGATCAACATCTTTATATTGTGACTTAATAATCATGACTCAGTTCTCAGTCTGGGAACATGTGACCAGACAGATGTGCTGAAGGTGACTCTCAGCTGTGTGAGGCTGTTACACAACTTGCTGCTGAGCCACACGTAAACAACTAGAAGTGTCTTTTCACATACGTGCTCGGCAGTACAACGGAAACTACTTCACTAAAGTATTTCACTAAAGGACACGTCACTTAACTTTGTGGAACTTCTGGATTTTCATTCTGTAAATAAATAAATTCACAATAAATGATTTCTTAGAATGGAGATTGTTAGTAAATCTCGTCTTCGTCTCCTGATTCAGAAACTTCAGGCTTCAGTCTCTGTATCGTGACGTCAGTCGACTTCTGAAACTCCTTCAAACTGCAGGTTTCCACCAGCAGCGAAAATAACTGAGCTGCACTTTAGGTTTGAGAACAGACGAGGGCTGGAAAGGAGGAGGGCGATGAGGGTGGGGGGGGGGGTCGGCAGTTTCTAATCTCGTGTCTGACGCTGAGTCATCAAACAGATAAAGGGTCACAGGCTGAGACAATGCAGAGGAATGGAAACACACACACACACACACACACATACACACACACACACACACACACACACACACACACACACACACACACACACACAGAGACACACACCCTTACATGTGCCAAGGACGTGAACTGGCTGACCTCGGTGTAATTATGAGGATCATCGTGTTTCTGTCGCTGTGTTTGAGTTGATTCTTCTAGTTTTTGTGTTGAATCACTGGTTTGAAAACACGTGATTATCCAAAATAATCCCTGATATTTAATAAAAAACATTTAGTAAGACATGTAGAACTTGTGATCTTTCTTCTTTCCTTCGTTCTGACTTTGAACTGAAGCTCAAATTGCAATTCCAAATATCAGTTATTTCCCCAGAACTGAATTGAATGCAGCCTGTAACAAAACCAACACGCTGCATTAGATGTTCAGTCAGTTTATTGTTCTGTGCCTTCCACTCGTCTCTTCAGGAAATAGCCCGTATCCTCCAGGTAGACAGGAGTGCCTCTCACGTCCATCACAGAGTCATCACCGCTGAGAATCCATCCGTGAAATCAGAAATGTAAGAGGGAGCCAAAGGTAATGTTGTTTTATTCTTATATTCCCGTCATCGACCACGGCTCTCAGGCTGTCTTCTCTCACAGCAGACGTGTTGACACGTCATTGGAGGATTTCCAGTGATTTCTTTTCTCTTTCTGGAGATCACAGACTAAATAAAGATGGACGACGTGTCTCCACTTCTTCTGAATATACCTATAATCAACTTCCTATTCAAAGTATCGTGGACTTGACACCGTCTCGACTCTTCTGAAGGACACCAGCAGGACGCACGTCTCTCCAGGGCATCGCAGCAAGACCAAGGTTTTCATCTGGAACATCCCACTTGTAGAAGTATGGATTTAATGACAGTTCAAACAGGAAGTTCAGGGTTAGTTTCATCATTGTGAGAGATGTAGAAAGGTTTTAGCAGTTTTTAGGTTTTCTTCTCTTTAACATTTAGTATTTACAGATTACCTCATTTACTTACAGTCTCTGGGGGCAGGTGAGATTTAAAGGTTTTCAGGAAACGTGTACATATCATTATGTAAAATAACTTTAAATGTTAGCTAGTTTGAAATGTACTGTAGAGAAGGTGAATAGTGCCCTTCTGTTATCTGTTATCATACAGCATGAGACTTACTAACTGTTTGCAGTGATTATAATTGGCCCAAAGGAGAAAGTCAGGTGACGAGTCCTAATCCAGGGACTAAATGTCCTTCGCCTGGACTGCGGTGTCGTCTATAACCTGGGAAACAGTTGGACGTTGTGTGTTGTACATTCTAGAGGGCAGGGATATATCACTGATCTGTAGATTAGCTGTAAGAAGTTGTGAGTACAGCTGAAAAGAGCACAGAGCTCAGACTCATGGATGAATTCAAAGAGGTTGAAGAAAACTCCTGCATTAAACGAGAAGTTACTTGAAGGACACGAGTTTACCTTTGTATGATTTGCATCCTGTGAACATGCTGATGGGGGGGGGGCTCCTGCATGGTCCCTGTGCATCATCACTGATAATGTTCCGTCACTGGCGACCACAAGTGAAGTGATTACAACACACAAGTGAAGAAGTGCAGACACAGTGCAGAGCGGTGGATACAACACATTTTGTGTAGTTTATGTATAAACTTTTTAAAATTAAGGCAATAACAGAAAAACAGCAGGAGAAGAAAAGAGATTGATCCTTTTCTCATAAGAGCAGAACAGCTTTGGGCTTCAGACGTTTTCTTTAATAAAGTCGCCCTCTCAACTGTTTTCATATCGGTTTTACTTCCTTTACCCTTTTCTTTTTGGTTTGTTTTACTTTATTTCATTAATGTATTATCTGAATTTTCTGAGAGCCACTGAGATATTAGTCCAACCGTCAGGGAGCAGCGGTGGGGTTGAGGCCCTGCAGGCTCCTCGCTGATGGTTCCTCTCCAGCTACAGATTTATTCAGCCGCTCCTGGGATTGATCCGGCTTCATCTTCCTGTCACGAGGTTCTGAAAAGGTGCCACAGACACTGGGGAAGCAGACGGTAGATTTAGTAAAGATGCACGTACTTTAATAAACTGTTTTTGAATCGCTCTCTCACTGCTGCGACCACACTGCTGCTGATGGAAGGTACGAGCAGGCTGTGAGGAGAGTGAGGTTGAGACGGGGCCGTTGTGCATTGAGCCAAAGACGGATCACATTGATTAATGAAAGGTTCCCGATACACAGTGTGTGTGTCCTTGAGTTGTGGAGCGCTTCCACATCTACATCAACACAAACCAGAGTTCTTCTTCTGTGCACTTTTGCAAAGACAGGCTCCAATATGGTTTCCTCATGGTGATAAACACTAATGCAGATTAGGTAAGTGGAGGAAATGCATGTTTTTATCTGTCATAATACGCTCTCACATTAGTGCTGGCTCGTAAAACACACACTCGACCAGCGAGGGGCAACGAGCAGTGAATTAGAAGTTTCCCTAAACCATCAAGTGAGTAATAACAATAATGAAGAGCTGCTAAAACGACTTTATGTGACTGCAGCTCTGGGAACTTTCCATCTAACACCGACGCTTCTTCTTCCTCAATTACACCAGGAAGAGTTGTGTGTCTTCCCCTCAGCACACACGCACACACACACACACACACACACACACACACACACACACACACACACACACACACACAACACACACACACAGACCTTTTCCCACACTGACATTTTAATTGGTCCTGAGCCACAGTGAGAGGGACTGACATGACACTTAAGCTACTGACAATAGTGTATCCTGTTGAGTAGGGATACACACACACACACACACACACACACACACACACACAACCACACACACACACACACACACAGACACACACACACACACACACAGACACACACACACTACAGGAGACTTCCTTCTTGAATTTCAATAATCCAAAGGCCTTTAAACACCTTTGCACAGATTGATTAAAGATGGATATGTAAATTATTAAGGGAGACATATTATCATTAAAGACATCCACTGCCCCCCCCCACCCCCCCCCCCCCCCAGTTGAATCTGTCTCTGTGTAAATGTGAAGTCATAAAGTCTGTGATGCAAACCAGCTCCAATCAGGGACGTATTCTTCACTCCATTGAATCTCCTCTGGTTTCTCTCTGATCCGTCCTGAGGGGTTTCTGCCCCAGCGAAGACGAGGGGAGACGCTGATGAATGGACGCTCCTCACTGTGTCTCCTGTGATCCGTCCAGCACAGACGACCACAAACACCAGGACCACTGTAATCAATCACCTGTTATTCCCCCCCCCCCACATCATGATAACATACAGTCCTTCACTTTATTTTCTCCTTCACTTGTTTTGGCTTCATCACTTTTTGGGCTTATTCCTTCCAAATTATTCTGTCTCTCTCTCTCTCTCTCTCTTTGTCTGAATTCATACTCTCTCATGACTCACACCCTGCCACTCACATTGTGCTGCGCTCAGCAAAATGTGTAAGTGTGTGCACGTGTGTGTGTGTGTGTGCATATGTGTGTGTGTGTGTGCTTCTCCAGTATGTGACTTTAATACTGATTTGTTGCCCCTGACAGCAGCAACATCTCAATCCACACTATCCTGGATACAATAAGAATTGTCTGTGTCACTTAATTCGTCTGAGTTTCTCAAACACTCACACACACACGCACATACACACACACACACACACACACACACACACACACACACACACACACACAGACTCACACACTCTCCAGCATCATTGTGTCATTATTCAACACTGGACCTAATAGATGGGCTCACAGGTCGTACTGTTACTACACAGTAGTACACTAGTTACTATTCTTTTCTTTCATTCATTTTTATTTATTTCAAACATGTTAATATAAAAAAGATAAATTATACCAAAGTGACAAAATATATTATACATTATTAATCCATAAATCATGAATTCATAATTATATTATAGTAGTAGTAGTAGTAGTTAGTTTTATTACTTGAAAAGTTTTTCACAGAATCACTTTCCTCAGACTGTCCATTGCTGCAGCCTCTGTCTGAAACACTTGGTCCCCCCCCCCTTCTGATAGAGTGTGTTGTGATTGGTCAACAGCTTCCAGTGAAAGACGGACATGTCCCCATCCTCACGTACTTCACTTGTCTTTGTTGAGTGGAGATGAGCCAGAAGTGACGAGATGTTTCAGGAACTTCAGGAAGTTTCTTTACCAAACATTTCTTTTGTGTTTTCGTACTTTCGTATTCTCTCTGGTGCGCTTCAGCAGCTCGACACATACGGTCACACATTCAGCAAGAAATGTGTTTCTTCATGCGGGGGGGGGGGGTTAATTGCCTGAAAGCGGAGCCGGGCTACATCACTCCATTATTTATTATAACAGTGGAGGTCACTCGAGGACACGACGGCTGCTCCGAGCACTTTAGAATCCGACTGCAGCAAGTTCATGTAACACTGTTCAGCACATCCAGCGTCTCGTGGTGGAGTTAGATTGCATATTGCAACTAACTGAATCGACCTCACCTCCCCCGTCTCCCCCGTCTCCCCCGTCTCCCCCCAGCTCCAAGGACCTCCAGGGGCTTCAACATGAAACCTGAGAGCTTCTCTCCAGAGCCTGTGTTTGGTTTGTCTGCTCTGGGCTTCGGTACCAACATGAACTCTGTGGAAGACGACCCGCTCCCCATGTGGATATGAAGGGCTTTACTAATAACTATATAAATATGAAGACGTAACATTTAAATTAATCAAATCTCTTCTAACCAAAGGGGTTTTGTTGGTGACACACAAGTGAAACACAGTGAAACAGCTTCAGGACAACAAAGAGACAAGTCTTCCTTCTGGGAAGGAACAGGACAAAGGTGTGTGTTCATGTGTGTGTCACCGTTCCTTGTCCTGACATTTGGGTTTATTCTTGGACTGCTGGAAGGTACAAGAACCTGTGGGGAGGGCGGACACACACACACACACACACACACACACACACACACACACACACACACACACACATGCTGACAAAATGACACAGACACACACTCGCATGCACGCTTCAAGCACACACACACTGGCTAAAAGACACATACTCAAACACACACACATGGTTCAGTTCTGTGTCTCGTTGTGACAAAGCTGCCTCAACGACCCTAAACCCAAGGTGACCTCTGATTAACACGCACACACACACACACACACACACACACACACACACACACACACACACACACACACACACACACACGCACGCACACACACACACACACACAACTAAGGTCTTCATCACACAACTGCAATTCTCAAAATAATCAGCGAGCTACATCTGAAACCACTGCTGAGTTTTATAACTAATGATCACAACTTGTAACCCCCTCTTGTAATCCTCACTGGAACAAAGTACACAATCTAAACCTAAGAACTCAGTAGATTTACTGTAAAAACAAAAGGTTTCACACAACGTGAATCCAGTAACGACTCTTCTCCTGCTTATGCTTCGTTCCTTCAGTGCGATCAGTCATCAGCAGGGTGATTAGCACGAGGGAGAGTGAGAGGGGGAGTGAATGTGTCACAAAGATGGAGAGGGACTGAGTGATAGAAGCAGCGGGGGGGGGGGGAGAATGAGTGAAACCCATTACAACAGGTCTAAACGGAGATTTATGTCGGCCAGAACTTATTACAGACGAACGGAAGATGAACAAAGCGCTGGCAAGAGAGAGCTGGAAGGAAGCCATACATTATTCATCCCATTCCTCACAGCCTCCAAACTCTCCTCCAACTTCCCCTTGTCTCAGTCCCTTTATTTCCCTTTGTTTATGCCTCCTGTATTTCTGCCCTTTGTTGGATTAATATGCAGAAATGGGATCTGAGGCAGAAACGTCCAGGCTGGAAAGGACGAGTCCGTCCTGGTGGAGGTTGGCTGCAGGGGTTTTATTACAGCTTCCACCATCGGGTTTCTGAAAGATGTCCACAGACGAGCCTCAGGACGCTGCTCTCAGTATCAGGATCCGGAGGAGAGGACCATAATAACATGAGGGACACACACCCAGGTCTGAGTTGTGATTTGATGACTTATGACATGTCCCTTATGTTTTCAGGTTGTCCGTCCATCCGTCCGTCCAATTATTTTGAACACAATATCTCAAGAACGATGTCAAAGGTCAAGGTTGCCCGAGTTGCCCCGAGCAGCCCAGAATAAACACACACTACGTCCCGAACATGTGTGGGACATTGGCATGAACTTAGCAATTTAATATCTGCTTAACAGAAACATCATTTCATACCCTGAAGAAAACCTTGTCCTGACTCTACTCCTACTTTGGCTAAAGATGTCTCAAACACAGCGTCCTAATTCTTCAGGATACAATCAGTAGGAAATAATTAAAAACATGCATCACAACCCAAGTCCAGAACGCCCCCGGGCTGCGTCTGAGTATCCTGACCAGCAATCACGATTCGTTTCACGGCTGGCCGACAGCAAGAGCGTCACACGGGTGGATGACATCATCACCCAGTCATGGGAGTGAAACGGGGGGGGGGGGGCCTCCGAGCTGGGATTGCATAAGATTCTGTTACAGAAAGCAACGCCCCTTTCTCTCAGGAGAACTGTGGTCAGGATGCAGTTCTGATTCAACATGTACGATGTCTAGAGATGGTTTGTAAATGTCAACTTCTCACCTGATTTCAGTTAAAACTCTTTCTTAGAAGTTTTTGCCTCGATCGCAGTTTTCAAGACAATTTAGTCCAATTAGAAATATATGAATTGGGGGCGTGGACACCATGTGACAGGAAATACCAACAGGTGCAGGCTGCAGGTGGGCGTGTCAGTGAGGCCCACCCCCTCCACTTCTTCAAATGTCACGGTGGAAAAACCCACGAAGGGTTTGAACAAAATGTCAAACTCCAGGCGAAACATTTATTTTCGCAGTGTGGCACAGACAGGAGTCAAAACCAGCTTTCTCGGCAGATGTGATTAAATTGTTTTAGTTCTTGTTCAGTGAAAGAAAAGAAAGCGAGAGGTCACGACTCCACCAGCGAACAGGAGAATTATTGACTGACACATTTCAGCTGTCTGAGCGAGTTTTGACCTCTTGACGTTTTAGTGCCTCCTGCCTTCACCTTGAAGACGAAGGGTAACCCTCCTCTTCTCCTGTGTGATGGATACAGATCTGAACATCTGAAGGGCTCCAGCACAGAACTGTATGTACAGTAAAGATGTGAAGGACAGGAGGACAATAGATATGCATCTAAAACCTGTTGGGGTGGCAGGTTTTGGTTTGGTTTGCCAGCATGCAGATGACTTTGAGAGATTATTAAAATGATTACGATGACGGAAACGTGCAGGTTTGTGTTGACTATGTCATCGTCTGAGCTGGATCAGCGTTAGATGACCGTGCACGACACACTGAACTTTCTGTGTCAAGGTCAAAGGGTTTTTCATCTTTAAAAAGCACAAATGTAAATGAAATGATGTGATAACTAATATTGCTGAATGACCTCAGTTTGTAAACAACCATCATGTTTCTTGGTTGGGTAACAAGCTCCTTGTGTTCCTCGTCGACCTGCCTCTTCAAATAATAGTTGCAAAAAATGTTCTGGAGCAGATTAAACCCTTCCTGCCCTTTCAGTTGCTCTGCTGCTGATCCGTCCTGGCATTTCTCTGCAGGCGTTCATGAGGCCAGCTGTCACTGACAAACCGGAGCCTTTCAGCCACGATATCCAGAGGAGACAAGAGACCAGAAGAAGGTTGTTCCCACTCTTCTCTGTCTCTCGGTGTGTCCGGGTGTTTGTTTCTCTTCCAGCTCGTCTCCTCTCAAGGTCACAGGGTGTTGACATCCTGTGGTTTGCTGCACGTTTGCTGACATGCAAACGGTCGTTCGGTGTTTTCTCCCTTTAAAGAGATAAATAAGAAAAAGGCCTTGACTACAAATCAACTCTGCATTTACACCGCAGGCGTGTCTGTGTATCTCTCTCTTGGTATTTGCTTTCTTACGCTGATAATTAATTCCACTGGACATTTAAACAAATCCTGATTTAGCAGCTACACACTGTTTAAACTGTGATGATTGAGAGAGCGAGGCCAAAAGTTCATCGGAGGTCCCTCGTCCCCGGCAGCAGCTCCAAGCGCCGGCTGATCTGCGTTGGCAAAGCACAGCTGATCAGCTCACGTCCAAAGTGCAACAGCAGCTCGTTGGTTTCCACAGGCCGACTGTGATTGAAGAAGATGTTTCACTGATGAAAGTGCTGCTTTGAAGAAGCAAGTCCAACCACCGTCTACTTGTCAGAACACATGAGAGCCGACAGAGTTTACATTTAATTCTCCTTTAAAGAGTTTGGCTAAATTTAAATAAGGAGCTGCTCTAAGATGCAGAAACAAGAGGAAGAAAAAACAGCTGGTGTCAATAACACTGATAATAATAGATGAAGAATATTTACCTCCTCCAGAGAGGTCAAGCTTTACCCTGTCTGCTTGTTTGTTTGAATGGATTTCCATTAATAGTCTCTCAAGTCTCTCAAGTGTCTTCAGAGCCTTGAGCAGCAGCTGGAATCACTGCTGAGAACGAGTGGCTGGAAACGACTGACGACCTGAGACGAGAGGTGAGGAACCTGAGGCACCGGCACAAGTTCATTAGCCGGGTTCAGATGAGAGGAAGTGACACAGACGAGGCTGAGAAGACGGACAGGGAACAAACACACCACAGGAGAGAAGATGGCAGGAGAACCCAGTAAATGAAAGATAGAAACAGGCAGAGAAAGATATCGACACAGAGTTGGACCAAGGAAACACAAGAGAAACCCACATAGTCACAGCTCAGCCTGAGAGTGTGGAGTGGGGGTGGTGCTGGGACATCTTGGTTTAGTTTCTGTTGTTTCAGTTCAACCCTCGTGACATTCGCTGCTTCTATTGGATTCAGATTGTCCTCGTGAGAAGGACGACAGCATCAGTCACTTCAGAAGGTTGTAGAAGACACAGACACACGATGTTCTACTTGATTAGAAAACACTTCTGCGTTTTGTTCTCGAGGGCAAGGAAGATTTATTTTGTTGTTTATTTTTATGATTTTATTTGTTCTCAGACCCGGAAAGCAAACTTCTTAAAAGCTCCTCTAAACATGGGGCAAGTTGAATATTTCATATATAATATATGAAAAGATGATGGAGATCAGCAAAACAGACATTTATATGAAATTTATTTCTATGGAAAAACAGATTATCCCTTGAAGGGAAATAAGTGGCAGAGGAGATAAGAGGACCTCCTTCTGTTAGAGCCGCTGCCAGAGGAAACTGGACTGTGCCATGAAGAAGAGAATCCAAAGGAGCAGGAGAGAGATCGAGTGAATCCAAAACAAGGGAGGCTGCTACTCTATCTACAAACAGTTTCTAATCATTTAGACGATTCACTGACTTGTATCAAAGAGAATGATGCTTCGTAACTTCACTGCTCTCACACGGAGCAGCTGGAACTTCTCTATGATTACGATCTCCTGAAAAACCAGGAGCCACCATCTACTGGTCTTGAACTTGCTATTAGAAGAGACTAGCTTGGTGGTTCTAGTACATTCATCACTGCAGAGATTAGCTCCTCGCATCTACATTTTACTTCCTTGGCTTCAAATGGGACAGACCCAGATTGCTCCTTCTCCTCCGGGGGGGGGGGGGGTGGCTCAGCCCTAGAGACACGTGGGGAGTTTGGACATCTGGGGGAAACTTGGAGTAGAACTGCTGCTCCTTCACGTCACAAAGAGACAGTTGAGGTAGTTCTCACATCAGGATGCTGGAGGTTTACTGGGACATCACGGGCAGACCCAGTGGTCGCTGGAGGGATTACACATTCCACCTGGACTGGGAAGACGTGCAGATCCCTCAGGAGAAAGTGTGGCTGTGGAGAGGGACGTCTGGAAAACCCTACTTAGCACAACCCGAGTGAAGACGAGCAGAAGACCATGGATGGATGATGGATTTCTATCAGGGAATTGGATTATTTCAGTTCTGACCTCTCATGAGTGGACAGCGTGATCGGTACTTTGTACTGAGATGAGGATGAGATGTGTTTGTGGCCCGAGCGATTTATAGGCTTTGTTTGCATGAGCGGTTACGCTGCTTCGAGTTCCCTCGACGGCTCGGACTCAGAATCCTTCAGAAGCTACTGCTGCTGCTGCTGTGCAACAAAAGTTACGCATTCTGGTTTTAAGGAAAAAAGAAAACGGGAGAAAGGCAAAGTTAGCTAACACAAGTAGCAGTGTTTCAGTGAAACTCTTCTCCATCTCTGCGTCTTCTCTCTTCATCCATCTCTCCCTCGTTCCTCCCTCCAGCCTCTTCTCGATATTTCTCTCCACAGACTTCAGGAGCTCAGTGTTTATCTGCTATGATCTTTGTGTGTCTGTGTGTCAAACGATTGCATAATAGTGCTACAGACGCAGGAGGTTCGGAAGGTCTTGAGGATTTGGCGGGTTTCTAGTCAGACGAGAGGGGAGGTTGGTTGTGTGTGTTTGTGTGTGTGTCTGTGTGTGTGTGAGTGTGTAACCAAGGCTTGTTCGACCTCGCACATCACTGCTACCATCTATCACTCCATCCCACTGCACCAGCTCCCTTCCTGCCTCCACTCACCCATCAAATACGTGATATTTCTATTCATCTCCCAGCTCCTGCCTTCACATACATGTCTTTATTATCCGTCCATCTATAGCATTCCTCAGTTTGTCCACTCATCCATTTGCATTGACTCATTAACCTCTTATTACTGCACCTTCCCTCGTCTTCACTGCTCCCTCCACATCCTGGGTTCGGTCCCACAGAACTGCCTCTGAAGTCTGAATCTTTCCACTGGTGAGTTCACACTTCAGCTTCAGAACATGAATCTCATGTTGTTCTGAATCTGGTGGATGGAGTCTTCTCGAGCCTTTCACTTGAGAAGCGACACATTTTAAATCCTCACTTTTCCTACTTTCCTCCCAGTTCAGTGTCATATTCTCTATTGGCCCATTTTCTTCAATTTCCTCCCAGTGTAAAATCCCCCCCCAAACGATGGTGTGTGTGAGCCAGGAAGCTCAGATATTTGCTTTGCCTTTAAACCTTCTCATGAGACGGATATGAAGAGTGTTGACCCAAATGCACAGAACAGAGGATTAGAGCGGAGGAGAAAGGGAAGTGAAGACGAGTAACGAACTCAGACTTGTATTCTTCATTTTGCGCCTCCAACACATTTCATTGTCCCGGTAACCTGAAGGTTTTTATGTTCCTAACACAAACAAACAGAGCGGGGGTGCATTCAGGCCCGAGGATTCAATGGTGGTGTGAACACGCAGCAGCAGATTGAAACTGCTGCGTCATGTGTTTCCTCAGGACAATGATGACAGGGCACTTTTCTCTTTAGTATTTTAAATTCACACAGAAATGTAAACCTCTACCGGACCTATTTGGACATATTGTTAAATACAAAATAATTGATATTATAATTACAGATTTGCTCTCTGGTATCTGCAGCTGCCAACAGTTTCCTGACTGATTTGTTATTTAAAACCTAAAATAAACCTTTTCCTCATTGAATTCCACCTGATGCCCCCCCCCCCCCTCCAATCTTCTGTCGGCACCTCTTGTTGCCCATGAGGATCCTGCTGCTAAGCCTGTGTGTGTCTGTGTGTGTGTGTGTGTGTGTGTCGTGGATAAACGGAGACAATAAGTTAGTGTGTGTTTAATTTAGTGGTCTATATAGTCATCCAGATAAAGAGCAAGCACAGAAAAAGAGCGAGAGAGCGAGCGGGAGCGAGGTGGCGAGGTGCTTCTGCCCACTCAGCGTCATGGTAACAGTTACCCTGACAGCCGGAGCAGCGACATGATGGAAGCTGCTGGATTCCTGAAAGAACTGGAGAAACCCTCCCTCCCTCTGGTTATCTTTCCTCGTCCTCCTGGGGAGTAAACCTCGGATTGCAGAAGCCCCCCCCCCCCCCCCATAATCCCCTCATCCCCTCCCACTCCTCCTGATAATGGGTAGTTGCCAAGGTCACCAGTCCTCCCATCCAATCAGGATCCGTCTGAGCATCTCCCTCTTCTTGGTTCTTTGTAATTTGACCTCCATGTTGTTCAGGGCTCTCTCTGGTGACGTGAAAGTCAGGTCACGAATTGGAATTGGCCATTAGTGATACCTGAAGTCGAGGAGCTGATCCCAGGGTGGAGCTGGCATCCATCTGCACCAGGAACACACACAGTTAGAACACACACACACACACACACACACACACACACACACACACACACACACACACACACACACACACACACACACACACACACACACACACACACACACACACACACACACACACACACACACACACACACACACACACACACACACAAAGGCCACAGAACAACACTAAACCCTGCCAGGTTTGTAGATTACCGTCCAGAACACGTTGTGTACGATGATGTGTATCTTTTCTAGATAAGCAGATCTGGGCTTCCTCTTTGTATCTTTATCACGAAGTCAGATGTGTTGATATCAACAAGTCCGATAATTATCGTGCATCCAATTAGCCGAGGTCATTATCGAGCCTAACGGGCTCAGGACTCGATTGATGCAAACTACTCTGGATAAGTTTTACTGATAGTAAATATATAATATCTGATAAACTGTTCTATACACATGAATATGTTTTTACTGGGCTGTTAAAGAAGTTAAAGAGATATTCTGCTCCAGGCGTTCACAGCCATCTGCCCTCTGGGATCTGAGGGTTCCAGCTTGTAATTTATTATAATAATATCATATATATTTTTATATTGGTTAAGAACTGTACTATAGCGGCTTTGCACATTGGATTCTTAGGTCAAAGGCTGTCTCATTATCTTTCTTCTTAGATATGACTTGTCAATACCACATAATTCCTCAATCATTTATATTCTGAACCGTACTCTTAGCATCGTACCATTATTCTTCATATAAACACGTTTCTCTTTCACAAATCTATCTGTATAAAAAACTGGGAAAGTCAAGTATGTGCAGTGCTGGATGTTTGAATCAGCCTCATCTGCTTCAGCTTCTCCTTCCCTGACGCGTTTCATCGTATATCAGCCGATTCCCCATAAAACAAACCCCAAAGAAAGTGAACAGAGACCATTAACTTGCCCTCTGTAATGTCTCTGTTGATTACACTTGTGTTTCTCAACCGAGTGGATAATCTTTCACACATGAGCGCTTTAATTTAATTGCATTATTTCAGCATCTCCCCTATTATGCTGTTGTATTAGCAGTGTATGATTGTGCTCATTCATTTTCCCGCTCCTGTTCCCAAGTGGGAAAACACAAGCTTGACCTTGGGTGGCTGCACTTTGGTTCAGAGGATTAACGGCGTGTTGGCTTTGCTGGACAGAAAACGTTGGGTTGAGTCAGTGTTGTATCGAGTCGACACCGGCTGATGCTTCAGCTCCTGAAGTGGGGACGGAATTTAACTAACATTATAAAGTCACGTGTTCCAGATTATGAGTATGATATCTCCATTATTTCTCCTGGTGAGGTCAGAACACATCACAGGTTTTACAGAAAGGTAAAATATGTTGATCTAATGTGTAAAACAGATTTCAGAATAAGTCTCTATATACCTGCAGTGACATCTAACCCTGTTTCCTGTGTTGTAGGTGCAAAGGCTGTATCTAAAGATGGACGACACACTTTCACTTCCTGTTGTACAGAATGAAGCTCAAATATCCCAGACACAGGCGCCGCCATCTTGTGCCTGAAACATCCTTTCTTCTTATTCTCACTGTGACTTGTGTCGGGTCATGAAACTGTTTTTATTAACGATGCTTCGTATCAACAGGGTTTTCTCTCCACTTTAATAATTAAAGTTTGTATGAGGAGAAGTTTTGCCAATATACATATTTTTGTAAAAATGTTTACATCATAGTTATAGAATAGAAATAAAGAGAGGTGTGTGTTTCACTGTGTTACAGGGCAACTTTAAATCTGATCCTCACTTAGGAAAAGTCCCCGTCTAATAAGGAAACTACAGACACACACTCACACAGACACCATTTCCACACAATACACACACTTTGTTCTCTCCTCAACACACAATTCCTCACTTCCACACACACTCACACACTGACAGACACACATATAATGTACAGCCAACTCTCTGTGCCTGTGATAATGAGCTACACTTTCTCTCTGTCATGTTCACTTATATCTCTCGTCACCACCAGTCCCACACTGTGTGTGTGTGTGTGTGTGTGTGTGTGTGTGTGTGTGTGTGTGTGTGTGTGTGTGTGTGTGTGTCTTTCTATAGTTATGAGGGACTATTTTGGTTAAATACCATCATTGTGAGGACATTTTCACTGGACGTCACAATTCAAAGGGCTGTTTGTGGGTTAAGACTTGGTTTTAGGGTTAGAATTAGGTTAAGGTTAGAGTTAGGTTAAGGTTAGAGTTAAGTTAAGGTTAGAGTTAGGTTAAGGCTAGAGTTAGGCAATAGGTTGTGATGGTTAAGGTTAGGGTTAAGTTAAGGTTAGAGTTAAGGTTAAGGTTAGGGTTAAGTTAAGGTTAGAGTTAAGGTTAAGGTTAAGGTTAGGGTTAAGTTAAGGTTAGAGTTAGGTTAAGGCTAGAGTTAGGCAATAGGTTGTGATGGTTAAGGTTAGGGTAGGAGGCTGGGGAATGCATTATGTCAATGAGTGTCCTCACAACTATAGAGAGACAAGTGTGAGTGTTTATCCTCGTCTCTTAGCACAGGGACGTTCTGCACACAAGCCCAACTTGACTCCTCCACCTCTTCCTCCTGAAAGTTCAGCCTGTAAAGCAGAAGCTGATTGAGGGAAGTGAAGCTCTGTTGGTTGTTGTTGGTCTTTAAGAACTGTCGTGAATTATATCACACGTGAGAAAACGAGGAAACAAAGCTGATGGAAACTCGTTTATTTCTTCAAAGTTCACTTTCTGCTCAAACGGCCGCTGGTGCAGAGCTCGTGTCTGTTGTTGCTCGTGTCTGTTGTTGCTCGTGTCTGTTGTTGCTCGTGTCTGTTGTTGCTCGTGTCTGTTGTTGCTCGTGTCTGTTGTTGCTTGTGTCTGTTGTTGCTCGTGTCTGTTGTTGCTGTTGTTGCTCGTGTCTGTTGTTGCTCGTGTCTGTTGTTGCTTGTGTCTGTTGTTGCTCGTGTCTGTTGTTGCTGTTGTTGCTCGTGTCTGTTGTTGCTTGTGTCTGTTGTTGCTCGTGTCTGTTGTTGCTGTTGTTGCTTGTGTCTGTTGTTGCTCGTGTCTGTTGTTGCTTGTGTCTGTTGTTGCTCGTGTCTGTTGTTGCTGTTGTTGCTCGTGTCTGTTGTTGCTGTTGTTGCTCGTGTCTGTTGTTGCTTGTGTCTGTTGTTGCTCGTGTCTGTTGTTGCTCGTGTCTGTTGTTGCTCGTGTCTGTTGTTGCTCGCGTCTGTTGTTGCTCGCGTCTGTTGTTGCTCGCGTCTGTTGTTGCTCGCGTCTGTTGTTGCTCGCGTCTGTTGTTGCTCGCGTCTGTTGTTGCTCGCGTCTGTTGTTGCTCGCGTCTGTTGTTGCTCGCGTCTGTTGTTGCTCGCGTCTGTTGTTGCTCGCGTCTGTTGTTGCTCGCGTCTGTTGTTGCTCGCGTCTGTTGTTGCTCGCGTCTGTTGTTGCTCGCGTCTGTTGTTGCTCGCGTCTGTTGTTGCTCGCGTCTGTTGTTGCTCGCGTCTGTTGTTGCTCGCGTCTGTTGTTGCTCGTGTCTGTTGTTGCTCGTGTCTGTTGTTGCTCGCGTCTGTTGTTGCTCGTGTCTGTTGTTGCTCGCGTCTGTTGTTGCTCGACAGCTGCTCTACGCACGGTAAAGAAAAAGAGACTTGAATGGAGCAATAGGAAATATCACAACTCATTCATTACATGGCTTGAGTTACATGTACAACCTCATACCTTGTGAATGAAAGGAGCATTTAAAAAATAATAAATAATCTCATTAATAATAATATAGTAGAAGTTATACAAGAATAATCTACAAAAATGACACAAACATAATATTCTGACAGAACAGATCACTTCTGAACACAGTGATGTGAAATGTTTTTGTGTTCTCTGCAGATGTCGTCTCACCCTCAGGGCCGAGTGACGACCTTTGTCTAACAAGGAGACGTTATTCTCACTGTTGTGCATTTTAAATGACTTTGTTTTGTCCTAATCTTATTGCACTAAACTATTTTATAGGTTAATAAGGATGCAGATTTATTCATAATTGTAATGCGTCAAACATGATTGGAAGATTCACATGTTTCAAGGTCAACCTATAGGATCCTTAGGAGAAACAAGAACCTCTTCATCAGTGGAGACTAATTACAGAGAGATGAAGAGGGGGACGGAGGACAGAGAGGAAATGAAAGGACAAATTATGCAGAACAGAAAAGAAGAAATTACAAGACAGATAAAAGGAATAATGACAGAGGAAGAAGGAGGCGTCTCGCTCCACTTATTAACAAGAGAAATTAATAGAATTAAATTTGTCCCTAGCTCTGAATGTTTTGACCTGACAGAGATTCCTCTTTGATTTCTGCAGAACCAATGTCATTAAATTATATTATGTGTCAGTTCTTCATTAAAATGTCCAACAACCAGCTGACTTGTGTTCTGACATCATCCAAAATGTTTCCCACAATGTTCAAACCCAGAGAAATCATTTAATTACGTCATATTCACTTTACCTGAGGCTTCGTCCGTCTCTGCTGTAACTTCGGGGACAAACGACGGATTACGAAGGAAGAACACGTCGCATGTTTAACACGATTACTAACTACTACTAACTACCACTAACTACTACTAACTACTCACCCTAACTCTAACTATTGACCTTCTCTGTTTGAGGACACTTTAGTTTTTCATCGCTGGAGAAACATTCTCCCCAAACCTTTCTAATAATGAGGTCATGAAACTGATTCCAACAACTAACGGCTTCGTGCACAGGTTGTGTAGATGTCTGTCCACACCTTTCACTCCCCCCCCCCCCCCCCCTTCTGCTTGTTTGTCTGAATTAAAGTCTGTCGGCCTCGCTCTTGTTTTCCTGCCTGGTGATTGGCAGCTGACTGGCAGACTCGTTTATATCTTCCACCTGCCAACTTCTTCCTCTTGCCTACCTACCATCTGTCCTCCTCCTCGTCCTCTTCTCCCTGAGACCAGTAAGCATGTGATTCCTGACTAATACTGTACCGCACCAATCTGTGACGATGATCTCATTTCATTTCCAGCTGCTGATCATTGTCCCACATTGTGAAACAGTAAAAATGATGATGTTTGAAAAGCTGGAACTGTTCAGCAGGAGTTCTGGAAAACACTCGGTGAGGAAGGACGGAGCAAAGTGGATTATATGAGATTCATCATTGTGGCAGATGTCCTCTGCAGTTTACTTTGCTGGAAGAGTTTTCACTTTAACAACATACTCCCTCTACTGCAGCACAGGAGGTTTGGAGAAGACGGGTTCTTCATTGATTAACTGTGGGAGGAGGCCAGAGAATCTAATCAACCAGGGATTCAAACCAGGAACCTTCTTCCTAATCCCATGTCAAAGTTTAGCTTCCCTCAGTTTTCCTCAGAAACACAAGAGTCTTGTTCCTGAAAAACAAAAGGTTTATGTTGTGGACGTTAGTTTTAATGATTCAAGCTTTTCACTGTCATTAAATTATGAAACAAACCTGGCATCACTTTGGCCAAATGAATCCAAAATGAATTCAGAATCATAAAGTACACATTCGAATATATTAAACTTCCCTTTCCTTCGCATCTTGTGTAACCAAATATAAATCTCCCATAATTCACTTTGGGCAGATGAAGTTAACTCCTCCTCACCACATGTTGTTCATGAGTAAACACTTGACATGTCAATATTCAAGAAGCAGACATTTTATAATACAACTGCTCTCACTGGACGAGGAGACACATCAACCACCTGAAACAGCTTCTCCAACTTCTGCACTGTTTCACAACACACCAGAGTCACAGTGGACATATGGACCCTTTTATTTGTGTCCATATACGACGGAAATGAATGGACGCAGGATGAATGAAGACAAAATGGAGATACAGAGACAGAATTACAGATGTTACATGTGTGACGTTGTCCTGATCTGTAGTTTTATTTCACATGGAAACATTTCATCATATCTCTGCTGATTTCATTCTTCTCCTGACATATTGACACTGAAGACACCGGTTGATCTCTTAGTCCCAGAAAGACTAAACAGACGAATGGACCTGAGGGAAACGGTCAAACTGAGGTAAGATACAGAGTGAGATTAATTACAAAATTAATTCAAAGGTCAATCTCTCAAATAAACTTCCACAAAAACTCAACGGATGGATAAATTCTGACTGGGACAAAAAACATCTGCAGTAATGTGTGCAGATGGTTTGAACGTGTGTGTTTGTGTGTGTGTGTGTGTGTGTGTGTGTGTGTCTGTGTGTCTGTGTGTGTGTGTGTGTGTGTGTGTGTGTGTGTGTGTGTGTGTGTGTGTGTGTGTGTGTGTGTGTGTCTGTGTGTCTGTGTGTGTCTGTGGCTGAAAGAGAGAAAATCCCTTTTTATTAATGAGTCCCTCCATGTGCACTGAAGCTGCTCGGCGCTGCAGTGACTCAACGTTGCCTCTTGTGTAGAGAGCAACATGTCAGCTGAATTATGAAAAGGCTCCTCGGCTCCTCGGCTCCTCGGCGAATCCTGAGCCGCTCGCGCACACGGTGCCAACGCATGAACGCACAAAAAACACACAGGACGGTGGAATGTGGCTGTGATTGTTGAGCACTGACAAACAAACGCAGGCAAATACACAAATACTGAAAATACACACACACACACACACACACACACACACACACATGCATTGCCACAGTCACTTGAAGCCAAATGAATACCTGTTATGTTATGTTTTGCACGTTTAATACATCGGTCGAGACTTTTACTGTTGAACTAACACAGGTTCAGGTTCAGGAGCTGAAGTTGCATCATGTCGTCTGCTAACAGCTGATGACATCGTTCCCTCGCGGTCTGCAGGGACGCTGCCGTCATGTCAGTTGTTCTAAGGTCACAGACGTTGACCTGATTGTACCCGTGCATGTGTTTACGTCCTGGGAGGGAATTCACTAAACTTCCACGAGGAGCAATTCCGCATGTGACCACTGGGGGAGGTATCAGAAAGTAACAAACAGTACAAACTCACACACACACAGCGCGGAAATATCTGTTCAGTAAGAGTGTCGTCGCAGACACGTCTAACATCGCAGGTCGTGAGCGTGAAGTCAACACATCTCAGGCAGATGTGTGTAAATAATGAAATGCACGATGGAAGCTTTGTGTCAGTTTAGAGTCTTGGTGTTGTCGAGGATTACTGAGTCTCCTGAAGAAAGTCTCCTTTCATTACATTATTAATATCATGTTCTTCTGTCTGATCCATCCCTGCCCCCCCCCCCAGCTCCAGTGCCTTCAATCATCACATGATCCCCAGTCCACCAACCAGCTCCCAGTACAGAAACACACTGCTGTGTGGTTCCGTGTCCAGGCCGCTTCCTGCCTCCTTCTCCAGACGCTCAGTTTGCCTCACTCGTCTTGTTCCTCCTCGTTCGGCTGCCAGAACTCATCTCCTCCTGACTCCTGCACACCAACTGGATGAGCTTGTGCTTTCCCTGCCTTGGATTTAAGTGCAGTCATTTGAGTCACTTAACTTTTAACAGCAACATTTATCCTTTATTGTCCAACAGTCACTATAAAGGCTCTTTATGGACAATAGTGGATCTGGAAAGGGACGGGGCCTTCTGGTTAGAACAGACACGGTGGGGGGAGGGGCAGTGTAGTTTGAGACTATCATGGGACGCCAGCAGGAAAGGTCAACAATGGTGGAAGTTTATGATGTCACCTTGCACAGGTACAAGAACTTTCTCAAGAGCGACGCTATCACAAGCTCGTTTGTTGTCGTCACGGCAACAAGGAAAGTACATGAAAGTACGAGGGCAGAGGAATCTCTCCTGCTAACACCGTGCTACAGCTCCTTCCACCAATCCAACCTCAGCTGGCCTGTTGAGAGACGCTCCTTATAATATAACATAATATAATATAATATAATATTCTACTGAGCCGTGGAGAGAAACTCTAAACAAATCATCTCTGTTTAAATCATGTGCATCAATAAAACATGTTGCATATGGAAACAGGTTTTATTGCCCGACCTCAAGAGCAGAAGCAGTGGTCGTATATTAAAGGACATATCCACATTCTGCAAAGATTCACCTCAACAGTGACCTGAGCAACGTCTACTCCTCAACCTGGAGAAGGAGAAGAGAGGAGGAGAGAGGAGGTGAGGAGAAGAGAGGAGGAGAGAGGAGGTGAGGAGGAGAGAGGAGGTGAGGAGGAGAGGAGAGGAGAGAGGAGGTGAGGAGGTGAGGAGAAGAGAGGAGGTGAGGAGGAGAGGAGAGGAGAGAGGAGGTGAGGAGGTGAGGA
>NC_047165.1:1143352-1158352 GCF_009819705.1 Hippoglossus hippoglossus
TGCGTTTATGAATTCAATGACGAGTCTGCATGGATGTGTGTGTGTGTGTGTGTGTGTGTGTGTGTGTGTGTCTGCGTGTGCGTGTGTGCACGTTTCCCTGCTTCTCTGTGTGGGTTCATTCATGTGTGTCTGTGTGCAAGGAAGACTATTCATTAAGAGAGATATTACTGCCAAGGTCTGTCAGGCAATTAATATTGGATTATCTGACTGGAGAAGGAGTCTGAGGAGGAGTCTGAAGAGAAGAGGAGTCTGAGGAGGAGTCTGAAGAGGAGTCTGAAGAGAAGAGGAGTCTGAAGAGAAGAGGAGTCTGAAGAGGAGTCTGAGGAGGAGTCTGAAGAGAAGAGGAGTCTGAGGAGGAGTCTGAAGAGGAGTCTGAAGAGAAGAGGAGTCTGAAGAGAAGAGGAGTCTGAAGAGGAGTCTGAGGAGGAGTCTGAAGAGAAGAGGAGTCTGAGGAGGAGTCTGAAGAGGAGTCTGAAGAGAAGAGGAGTCTGAAGAGGAGTCTGAAGAGAAGAGGAGTCTGAAGAGAAGGGGAGTCTGAGGAGGAGTCTGAAGAGGAGTCTGAGGAGAAGAGGAGTCTGAAGAGGAGTCTGAAGAGAAGAGGAGTCTGAAGAGGAGTCTGAAGAGAAGAGGAGTCTGAAGAGAAGAGGAGTCTGAGGAGAAGAGGAGTCTGAAGAGGAGTCTGAAGAGGAGTCTGAAGAGAAGAGGAGTCTGAAGAGGAGTCTGAAGAGAAGGAGTCTGAAGAGAAGAGGAGTCTGAGGAGGAGTCTGAAGAGAAGAGGAGTCTGAAGAGGAGTCTGAAGAGAAGGAGTCTGAAGAGAAGAGGAGTCTGAGGAGGAGTCTGAAAAGAAGAGGAGTCTGAAGAGAAGAGGAGTCTGAGGAGGAGTCTGAGGAGGAGTCTGCCTCCTCTCACATGTGCAGAGGAGGAAACAGGAAACAGAGTGAACAGCATGTGTCCCCAGTGTCAGTTCTGCACTTCGGTTTAATCTGAAACCTTAATCACTTCCAATCAGTTTATTTACCGTTGGGTTTTGTTGATCTGCTGCGTTTGGAGGAAGTTCACCGAGCGAAGCTTCATCCAGCAGGAACACGATGAGGGACGTTCCTCTCAAGAAACAAACTGAGGACGTTCCTCTCAAGAAACAAACTGAGGACGTTCCTCTCAAGAAACAAACTGAGGACGTTCCTCTCAAGAAACAAACTGAGGACGTTCCTCTCAAGAAACAAACTGAGGACGTTCCTCTCAAGAAACAAACTGAGGACGTTCCTCTCAAGAAACAAACTGAGGACGTTCCTCTCAAGAAACAAACTGAGGACGTTCCTCTCATGAAACAAACTGAGGACGTTCCTCTCAAGAAACAAACTGAGGACGTTCCTCTCAAGAAACAAACTGAGGACGTTCCTCTCAAGAAACAAACTGAGGACGTTCCTCTCAAGAAACAAACTGAGGACGTTCCTCTCATGAAACAAACTGAGGACGTTCCTCTCAAGAAACAAACTGAGGACGTTCCTCTCATGAAACAAACTGAGGGACGTTCCTCTCAAGAAACAAACTGAGGGACGTTCCTCTCATGAAACAAACTGAGGACGTTCCTCTCATGAAACAAACTGAGGACGTTCCTCTCAAGAAACAAACTGAGGGACGTTCCTCTCAAGAAACAAACTGAGGACGTTCCTCTCAAGAAACAAACTGAGGGACGTTCCTCTCAAGGACAAAAGGACAAGGACACGTGAGAACCAGATCTTTGACAGCGACTGCAGGCGCAGCCCTCAGCACTGAGGGGTAGTGACAGTTTCACCAGATGCAACCAGGCCGTCTGTACACACACACACACACACACACACACACACACACACACACACACACACACACACACACACACACACAGGAGGTGATTAGGGTCAGTGACAGGGTGCAAGCGAAGCCCTTTCTCTTTCTTCCCTCCCTCCCTCCACTTGCCTCCCTCTGTCCTACACCGTCACCCTGAGGTGTTGGGGGCCGGTGACAGGGGCCCCTGAGGGCCACCAGCCTGTCGGACTCTGACAGCTGACTGATGACAGCCTGTCCCAGAGGCCCTAACACACTCAAATACACACCATTACACATGCTCTATCTTTTCCACTCCTTATTCCTCGTGCTGTCACCTTTATCTTCCTCCTGATTCTCCTCCTTCGTCTTTATCTGTTCCTCCTTCTCTCTCTTGCTCCACTTGCTCCTTCTTTCTGCCTCAGACTGACCCAGGCACTCCTTCCAGCCTCGGCTCCTCTCTGAGCTCAGGGTTGAGCCCCTGAGGCGTCGGAGGTTTGGGACAGAGGGCGTCTCTGTTGGGGGGGGGGGGGGGTTGATGGAAGCAGTTGGTCCGAGGCTAGGATCCGTCCATCACTTATACCTCGATCCCAGCTGACAGTTTAGGAAATGAGAATCAAACCACCAGTGCAAATATTAGTGGAAGTTGGTTTGATGCCAGTTTATTAATCTAATCAACAACATTTTGATTAAGTCCTGTAAAAGTGTTGAGGCCAAGTTGTAGTTTCCGCACTTTAGCACTTGTTCATTCATGAGAGGTCCTAGACTTGGTGTAAACACAATATAACTAATTAAAAGTAACTATAATTGTGATGGACATGGACAGGTGAACAAAAATTATATTCCAACATAATTTAATGTAGAATTCAAAGACAACTGGAAGTCAGATGATTAAACAAACCATGTTTCTGCTGAGAACAGACCTGGAAACACACGACAGCTAAAACATCCAGGAAAAGAAACTGATCAGAATGTTTCCACCTCCGGGTCTGGATGTAAATATTAAAAATCCTCAGAGTAAGTGACCTTCTGATCTCTCTTCTTCTGCACTTCTCCCTGAATGGATTATGAATTATTGATGGTTTGCTACATTTATTCAAGGACTGTCAAAACAGATATTGATGTCCTATAATGTAACGTGTGTGTGTGTGTGCGTGTGTGTGTGTGTGTGTGTGTGAGCGCACTTAAACAGCCACAAATGCACAGACATAAAACCGACCATTGATTAATGTAGAGCAGCAGTTTGAAGCTGTGTATAAATCAGAGAATTACTCGCTTACAGCATCAATAACAATGAACTTACAAAGCTTTGCATCAGACACAAACACTCGTGGCTCCTCTCACTTCATTCATTATGGAACCATTTCAAATGATTCCACTACTTCCTGCTGTTTAAAGACAAAATCATCTGTTGTGCGTTTGTTTGTTTGTTTCCATGAAACGTGGAGAAGGATGAGGACGGAGCTGAGACAGAACCTGTTGGATTCTGACCGAGGCTGATGAGCGAATACAGGATTTATTTTTACCTCGTTTAAACATGTTTTGACGCTTTCACTGTTTTCCCAAGAAGTAATTCATGGATCTTGATGGTGTAACTCAGGGACTGATAACAATGAGTGTGGCACATCGGGTGTGAGAGCAGAGAAGACACACACACACACACACACACACACACACACACACACACACACACACACACACACACACACACAAAGACACAGACACACACACACACACACACACACACACACACACACACACACACAGAGGAACTGGGCAGATTTATGTTTGCATTACTGAATATATTTCTATTTATTGATTTCTGTTAAACGAATGACGCCTGCGAGCGCCTGGTGGTGGGAGAGACAGTTTGTTTAGCCAATACAGAGGGAGAGGAGGTGGATTTGGAATCAATCTGATTAATGAAGGACTATAATTATGATCTGTAGTTTCATGAAACGCACACACATTTTATTTCTTAGCTTATTTATTATAATTAATGTAATCTATTCTTATTTCCATTATTCTAAATTTCCCAGGGAATAAAACATGGATCAGTCATATTTGGGCGACTGATCTCTAATATAATCAGCTAAAGACGAATCAGTGCCACGGAAGCTGAGATCTTATGGATTCAGTGGAGAATCAACAGGTTTTATGTATCTTCAACTGTGTCCATTCCAACGTGACAGATATGGAGCAGAATTTAGTTTAGTTTAATTTTAACTACAGCTTCATCTCCTACAGCCTTGTTTGAATGTGTAATAGGAACAATTCACTTTATTAATAATCCTGATATATTTGCGCTCAAATACTAGAAAATATCCAGTTTGCTGATGTTCAGATTTCCAGATGAAAGTTGTTAAAGCCCAGTTTGATGCTGGTGGACTGCAGAGGGACTCCAGAGGAGATGTGACAGATACAACACGTCTCATGAGCACGTTTATTAGCACAGTAATCTTCCTCTAATGAATAAGGTGGAACTGACGGCTCGGCTGTCGTGGTCCCTGTTCTGCTTTGTGAACCCCTCGCTGAGCCGCTCAGCCGAAGCTGTAATAAGAGTATCGGATCTGATCTGAAGACAAAGGCCACGCCCACGCTGCGGGTCGTCATCCCTGAAGAGCTGCGTATATATTTGATTTTTCTCTGGATGAGTGTTTGTATCTATTCTTGGATGTAATCTGATGCCAATATGAACTGGTACAAAGGAAAAGAGACACGGGAGGACAACGACCGAAGCTATCAGCTGCTTCTGTGTCTCGGCCCCTTGTTTCCTCCCAGGGTTTGTTCAGAGTTTGTCTTTGAACTCAGTCGAACTCAGAGTTCAGATCAAAGCCGTCATGCTCCAGAGGTTTGAACCACCTACAAGATGCTTCATGTTGTTTCTAAAAGCTTGGTCACCGTGCGTTTGTGAAGGGAAGTGACACCACTTGTTTTCCCCAGCTGGGTGGGGCAGCAGGGGCTCAGGAGGTAGAGCGGGTCGTCCAGTTACCAGAGGGCTGTGGTTCGATCCCCGGCACCTCCAGTCTGAAGTGAAGAGACTGAACCACAAATTGACGGCTGCACCCACAGTGTGTGCTTGATGCATAAAGCAGCTGTGTTTATGAAGCTGTGTGTGAATGGTTGGATTCCACTTGTACTGTAAAGCACTTTGTTAAAGTGCTTCATGAACTCAGTCCATTTGCCATTGCACCGCACTGAGAGGCAGCAGTTTGTTGTGTGGTGAGTTGTGTTTGTTAATCACTAGGAACATCTTTTGAATATTATAATATTCATTAATGCAACGACAAAGTTCCCCTCAAGGTAAAGTTATTCTTCTTCTTCCCCTGATGAACTAACACTGTTCTGAGACAGTCGACAGCCATCACTGCCTCAGAGGCTGGAGGTCTGAACATCCAGCTGCTCCTCCTCTCTGGGTCAAAATAAGGATGAAGCAGGTTATCTAGAGAAAAGAGGAATAAACAAAGATGGAATTAAACATGACAAACCACTGAAGAGGTGAAAACACAGGACAAGGCATCAACGCTTTCTAAGCATCCTGCAAACAATTCAGCTGAGAAGTCAAGCAGCTAAGAGGAATTGTCATTATTCTGCTCTGCTGCAGCGTTTTATTTTTTATTGAAAAAGGATTTATAGCTCCTCGTGCTGAGTGGCTGGCACATTGTGCAGCATCAAGAGTAAAAGCCAATTTGTTTCTACATTTTCTCTCTGTGTGTCTTTGACATCATAAAAGTTAGTGTAGTCGTTCAGAATCCTTCAAATCCCAAAGAGAATCACTTTCTGTCGTCTCACGTCACCTCTTGATTCTCTCCTCACCTCGGCCTCTCTAGTTCCTTTCTAACAGGTGAAGCATCACCCGGCAGCTCCAGACCTGTTCCTCTTTGCCTTTACGAATGAGTACGAGACATCTCGGTGGGTTTTCGCTTTCCGAGTGGTTTCAGCAGTCGCAGAAGAGACGCACGACCAATCAGAGCAAAAGATTTAAAAAGCTCACACCTGCTTCTTCAGTGGTCGCTTCCTCCGGTTTCTTCTTGATGGTTTGTTCTTCGTCAGAGTCAGTTTCATACAAGACGTTCGAGCAAAGAGAGGATTGAGTTTACACAGGACCTGATACAGAAAGATACTATAACTTACCTAAGGACATATGCTGAGGCACTAAGGCCGAGTACAGCAGAGCAGCTCAGACCTTCAAGGACCATGACGCCCAAAAACACTTGTCGTTCTTGGAAGATTAATTTTTCTACCTTTTTTCTTCCCATTAGATTTCATGCTGGTGTTCTTGACCCCGGGATGAAACCCGCTGGCAGCGTGAGGCGGGAGCTCGCGGCTGACGAGCTGCGTAAGTGCTGCTCCGGTGTGCCAGCTCGGTGCGGTGCCGGAGAGGTCCAACAGGAGCCGTGAGCTCAGCCGTTATTTATGAAAGGGGGATTTGCTCTCCTCATGTTAAGTAGCTGGCAGAACAGCAGCCAGAGCGAATCACTAATACTTCCTCTCGCTCTCGGCTTCAGGAACTTGGAGCTAAAGGACGTCGAGTCCGTCTTTACACTCTTTACATCACAGTCCACATGGTGACTCACAGTGTACGAACAGCACAGTGGAAACAAGCTGCAGACTCTTCATCCTCACCTGATCCCTGCCCATCTTCCTCCTCGCTCACTCTGCTTCCCCCCAGACTCTTCTGAACTTTGTAAACTTCCAGGTTTAATCTGTCTTTTCCCTGCTTGTTGGTATTTGTCCTGATGAAGCAACTTATCAGTCTTTATGGACACTCTCTCTCTCCTCGGTGCTGCCGGGGCTTTAATTGTACATCATCCTGCTCCACTGATCACTGAGCTGCCGGGGGTTTGAATGCCTGGCTCAAGGGCAGGTCAACGGTAGTTATTGGCAGCTGGGTTGTTGATTTGTGTTAGCTTCACCCTCTCAGGTTTCCTTCCAGTCAGGTTAGTTCAGCCTATAGATCCACATCAGTATGCACAGGCTCAGGAGACCATCGATGAAAATCATTATTTCTCCAAATCGCCCACTCTGCAATAACAGGACGACTCTATTGATCCATTCAACCCTGAGTTGAATTCTAAAACAAAGACCTGGTTACTGAAGAACCACGTTATTACATCTTCATATGTGTTTGACAGAAACTAGTTTTAAATATAGATTTTGTATATTTTTTGTATACTTTCACGTGCAACACATTCTGGTTGACAGGCGAACAGACTGAAGAGGGAAACACAAGTTTGTGTGTGAGAGGGAGAACTGCAGCTGAAACTATGAGGTCTGTGTGGATGGTAAAAACTTTATGGATGATAGCACACTGCAAATAGTGCGGCACACAGATATGAAATCCAGCAGGTGACGTGTCCGTTGTTTTGGTTCATTGTGAAACTAGATTTAGATCAAAGCCTCGGCAGAACATCCTTCAACTGTAGAATTACATCCAGTTCTGGTTTTTCAACATTTTCTTTAAATTTATTATAAAAACTAGAAATCAAGGTGTAATAGATTCAGACCAACTCTGCACTTTACATAATATTACACCTTTTGAACCAATCTGTTTAATTATTCATAGACCCGGGCTCTCAGAGGGTCCAGAGGGGTCGACCCCGCCCACCTAAAGGTCACCACCTCAGACATGAAGGCCGACCGCAGCGTCTGCGCTAAATATAGCTGCTCTCTTCAATCCAGAAATGTTTAATTTCATAGCAGGTGTGAATCCTACCCATCGGCTGTCATTCAGGAACACTGGTTAAATCCCTCAGTCTGTGGGTTTCCTGTTTGTTGATGCTGACGGGAACTCGCTCAGTGAGACGGACGCAGGGTGTGGGAACAAATTGTGACTTCATGTTTATTTTGACAACCATAAAATGAGATCCGTGTCCGTGCTGCGTTCGTCACTGGTTTCACTGGTTCCACTGGTTTCACTGGCTCCGTCGATCTCCTCCTTCTCTTTGTGTCTCTGAGATAAAACAATGACTGATAACCTGCACCATGAGAGCAGTGCTTCTTCTACATGACTCGTCAGATAGTGAGGATGTGACTATTACCTGGAATTAGCCTGATTGAGTCAAATCAATGTTTGAGACAGTTTTGCAGATTTGTCGTTTTACGTGGGCGTCAGGTGATGTTTTTAATCAACTGATAAACGAAACATTATTTGCTAGTTAAATCCTAAAAGTTGATGTTCTATTACAATAAATGCTCGGTGGATGGTTTTATATCCTTTAAATGCAGAAATGATAATGAAAGCACCTGCGTTGTTTTGACCCATGAGACCAATAAACTGATATAAATCTGAATCAAGAGTCAATATCAAGAGTCAAGCATTAATTCACAGCTTGTTAGCACGTTGAAGTGTTGATCGCACGAATCCCTGCTGCTGCTGTGAAATTGTTCCAGATGAATTCTCCTTCTTCTCCTTCAGTCAAAGACAAGCCCTTGTTCCTCTCCTCCAGGGACGGGAACATGTCTTACAAGTGGCTTCCAGAAGGACAGACACCTGTTTGTTGTGTTGTGTGCACACAACACCGAGGTAATTATGTAGGAACAGTGTAGGTGAAGGGAGGTGGGAGGTTTGGAGCTGCCTGCCAACTGCAGACAAACAAACACAACGCAGGTCAAAGGAGCGCAGACGCACAAACACACACTTAAGGCACAAATGACCAGTGTAATATCATTTCATGATACAAGGAGGGTTGTTCATGATGCTGGCAGAAGACACACACACACACACACACACACACACACACACACACACACACACACACACACACACACACACACACATACACACACACACACACACACGCACACACACACACACACACACACACACACACACACACACACACCCACACACAAGGTTTCCTGACAGAAGTGTTTCAGCCTCCCTCTTTCTCATCCTCTCTTTGTCACCGTCTCTTTGTCTTATCTCCCACTCATGCTTCTTTCATCTTCACCTTCTGTCATTATCGCTCTCTTCTTGATCTCCTTCCTCCCTCTCCGTCTTTCTCTATCTCTTTTTGTCCCTGATTCACTTTGCTGGAGAGGCAGGGCTCTCTCTTCCTCTGTCTTCCTCTGTCTTCCTCTGTCTTCCTCTCTCTTCCTCCCTCTTCCTCTGTCATCCTCTCTCTTCTTCTCTCTCCCTCTCTCTTCCTCTGTCTTCCTCTCTGTTCCTCTCTCTTCCTCTGTCTTCCTCTCTCTTCCTCCCTCTTCCTCTCTGTTCCTCTCTGTTCCTCCCTCTTCCTCCCTCTTCCTCCCTCTTCCTCTCTCTTCCTCCCTCTTCCTCTCTCTTCCTCTCTCTTCCTCTCTGTTCCTCTCTCTTCCTCTCTGTTCCTCTCTCTTCCTCCCTCGTCCTCCCTCTTCCTCTCTCTTCCTCTCTGTTCCTCTCTCTTCCTCCCTCTTCCTCCCTCTTCCTCCCTCTTCCTCTCTCTTCCTCTCTGTTCCTCCCTCTTCCTCCCTCTTCCTCCCTCTTCCTCTCTCTTCCTCTCTGTTCCTCCCTCTTCCTCCCTCTTCTTCTCTCTTCCTCTCTCTTCCTCTCTGTTCCTCTCTCTTCCTCCCTCTTCCTCTCTTCCTCTCTTCCTCTCTTCCTCTCTTCCTCTCTCTTCCTCTGTCTTCCTCTCTCTTCCTCTCTGTTCCTCTCTCTTCCTCTCTGTTCCTCTCTCTTCCTCCCTCTTCCTCCCTCTTCCTCTCTGTTCCTCTCTCTTCCTCTCTCTTCCTCCCTCTTCCTCTCTCTTCCTCCCTCTTCCTCCCTCTTCCTCCCTCTTCCTCTCTCTTCCTCCCTCTTCCTCCCTCTTCCTCTCTCTTCCTCTCTCTTCCTCCCCTTCCTCTCTCTTCCTCCCTCTTCCTCTCTGTTCCTCTCTCTTCCTCTCTGTTCCTCTCTCTTCCTCCCTCTTCCTCCCTCTTCCTCTCTGTTCCTCTCTCTTCCTCTCTCTTCCTCCCTCTTCCTCCCTCTTCCTCTCTCTTCCTCCCTCTTCCTCCCTCTTCCTCCCTCTTCCTCTCTCTTCCTCCCTCTTCCTCCCTCTTCCTCCCTCTTCCTCTCTTCCTCTCTTCCTCTCACTGGCTCTGTTGTGTCTGTTGCCCGTGGATGTAACAACATGGGATTGATGCAGCAGTCTGCTGCTTTCTGCCTCCTCAGCAGCATCAGAGCAGCTACACACCGAGCAGTGTTGTTCTGAGTGTGCGATAGTGTTTGTGTGTATGGAGAGAGTGAAGGGCCGGGCCGGGGGGGGCAAAGGGAGAGAGAGAGAGATGGGGGATTTCAAACCTAAATGAAAGAGTCTAATCTCAAAAAGTGTGAGACTTAAGAAAAGCACAGAGAGAAAGCGAGTGTGTGTTGTTTGGTGAGAAAGGCGCCGCCTGCCTGGCTTTGATAAAATATAGAAATAAAAATAAAATGCAGTAGTCGGGGGGGGGAAATAAGTCCTGCTTGTTGAAGCCAGTTCAGTTTGTTCCCTCCCACTATCTCAACCCATCCATACCTCTGCTTTATGGGCTCAACACCCACCGTCTTTATCTCTCACACACACCTGCAACCTGCTGATTCTCTGCTGGGGAGTTACAGAATAAAAAGTGATGATTCAAAGTGAATAAATGTCTTTTAATTTGTTGTGTTGCTGCTTCATCCCTCGCTCTCTCCCTCTATCTTCAGATACCTCGAGCAAGGTCTGACAAGTTGAGTCTTCTTTCTGCAGAACTCTGGTGTTTGTGCTCCGGCTTCATGAAGTGGGACAGATCCACAGAAACACTGCACCACAGAGGGGGGGGGGGGGGAGCATGAGTGAGGGAGGAACATGGACAAGAGACAAACGGCTCCTCCGCTCATTTCCAATCAGCGTGCTCGTTAACCCCACAGTTAGCCCGCCCGCTAAATTATTTCCTGCGGTGACACGTCGTGTCACTGACAATAAATTCAGCAGAATCTTATGAGGCTGTGCTGCACATCTGTACTGTAACTGTGCTGCACTACACTGTACTACACTGTAACTGTACTACACTGTACTACACTGTAACTGTACTACACTGTACTGTGCTGCACTACACTGTACTACACTGTAACTGTACTACACTGTACTGTACTGTACTACACTGTACTACACTGTACTGTAACTGTACTGTAACTGTACTGCACTGTACTACACTGTACTGTAACTGTACTACACTGTACTACACTGTAACTGTACTACACTGTACTGTACTGTACTACACTGTACTACACTGTACTGTAACTGTACTGCACTGTACTACACTGTAACTGTACTACACTGTACTGTACTGTACTACACTGTACTACACTGTACTGTAACTGTACTGCACTGTACTACACTGTACTGTAACTGTACTGTACTACACTGCAGTACACTGTACTGTAGTACACTGTAACTGTACTGTACTGCACTACACTGTACTACAACGTACTACACTGTACTGTACTGAACTGTACTGCAATGTACTGTATAATTGTATATTGTCTCTGCACAAAAGGAATTCACATTCAATCCATGAGGTCAAATCAATCAATCAAATCAATCAAATATGACATCTGTCTTGTGTCAAGGTGCAGCAGCAGCTGCAGAACATCGTGTACCAGACAACAAGAAGAGCAGAAATCATCTAACAGTCTACGATGAACTGCTGCTCAGAGCTGATTGTATGTGTGGTGCTGTTCCATGGAGTGACAGCACCAAGCAGGGAAGAGGAGAACTGTCACAACTGAACAATGTAGGTTTCAAAATATTCCAGAAGCTTCCTCTTCCTTCAGGTGTGGCCAAGAAACGAGCCGACCTGTCTGAGGAAATGTTCAGGTGCTCTTATTGTGACAGCTCTGACAGGACGAGCCTCCAGAAGCAGAGCTCTGCAGTGGACAGTGTGTGGGGGGGGAACTCAGTTCACAGCCTCCTCCTGTCGAACACGTCCACTCTCTGTGTAAATGGCTCCAGTAGTGATGAGTTAAACAAAACATAGGTTGAGGACAGAGTTCATTAAAGCTCAGTTGGTTGGTGCTTCTCCTTTAAAGGAGGATTAGCTCCAGAGGATTTATTGTGTTTCACATAATTCCAAGCAATTTATTCTATAATTCAGTGCACTTTACAATTCTGCTGTTGTGTTCTGCATCCACAGAAAGGTTAAGGGCCGGTTGGAACAGTGGAAGAGGACAAATCGCTTTCTGTGATCCCCCCCCCCGCCCCGCTCCATCTGGACTCTGGTTCTCGGGTCCAGATCAGAAGTGTGAGCTCAGTGGCAGAAAGGTGTCGAGGGCGGCGGCTCCCAACCTGTGGCGATGCTGCTGAGGATCATATTATATGATCTACTTCTGGTCCAGAGCTCTGATTGGAGGAGTCACGTTGGAATCCCAGTAAACACTCGAATGTGAATAACAGCCTTTCATTCTGCACCTAGCAACACGTCTGAGTGCTTTTATCAGTGTAAACGACGGCGCGTTAAGGCTCATTGCCTCATGTGTGGATGGACATAATGTGTGGGTGCAGGCTGCAGACATTGTTCAGGGACAGAGAAACGACGGGAGCTTTATTGTTTCATGCTGTTTCGAACATCGACCTGTGCGGCTCCAATTAAATGCACATGATTTGCTTTTCAACGAGCTCGTCCCCGGCTCACAAGAGGATTGTTACAAAGGCTCACAGACGTATTTTCTTATCAGAACCTATGGGGATCAATTTAAATCCATAATGATCATATGAACCTGAAAGTGGGAAAATCTGCTTCCTGTCAAGTCGTTGCAGCAAGTTTCACTAACTGAGAATAAGATGAAGCAGAATATTAATGTACTTTCATTATACAATGTAATTTAAAATACAACAAGCCATGACTACAGACAACTGACAACTGTAAATATAAGATAAGTTTATAATTATGAGCATTAGACTGCATCAGATTAAAAAACACAAAGTTATAACAAGACGATCCATATTTCCTTTTCAATATCAACCTAAAGCACATGGTCTGAAGTTGTAAACTCCCCCGGGATCCCTCTGATGCTTTAGCGCTTTGCAGTTTACTTCCTGTCACCAATGTTCCGAGTCAGCGCAGGGAGGAGTGTTGCCCTTTGCAGCCGGCTGGAAAGTAAATGTTATATTGATGGATGGACGTAGCAAATATAGTTTATGAACCATATCACCCTTATTTCCCACAAGTCAAACATAGTGCTGTCGTTAGCCATAAACAAATGTTGTGTAGAACAAGTATTTCAAGCCCCAGTGGCAACTGTCTGGCAGTGAGGACACGAACAAAGTCGTAATCCACAGAACTCAGCCAAATGCTGTCATCTCATTTGGCTGAGGAAACGTAGTGAAATGATCAACTTAATCAAATGATTGTCCTTTTTATACAGTGAACACAAACTACTACACTGATAAATGTCAGAGTAACACACAGGAAGCGTTGCAGCCGTTACACAAAAGGTGACATGTCCTCATGTCTCATTGTCCTTCACCTGTCCCTTCAGAAGTGGACCCTTGTTCCTTCTCCTGCATGTATCATCAGGTGCATGTCACAGCACGAGGGCTCCACAGCCAATCGTCTGGGGATAAATCCCATATGAGTACACACTTCAGAGGTGAGGACCCACACACGCAGCGCCGCTCATTATGTAACGCTTCTCATCAGCAGCTTGGAGAGCACCGGTCGAGACTCTTACTGTTGCTATGAGACTTTGAAAAGTACTTTGTCGACCACCAGCCAGAGATGACATGTTTTCAAATGCTTTCTATTCTTCTTCTGTGCAGCAGACAGTTCGTCCTGAGCCGCTTCTGAAGGTCAGGAAAGTTCTCCCCAGTTCGTTAACAGCAGTTAACAAACTTCTAACTGGGAGTTGTCGAGCTCACGCTTCAGTCGGCCACAGACCTTCATCACACTGTTCTGTGTTCCCTTCATATACAGAACATTTACTTTTATCCAGATTACTAAATATATGAAGGAAGATAGCACTTCTTTGCTTGCAGTTCTTCTCCCGTTTGTCCTGATGGATCTGCCCAGTAACTGAGAGGAGTGGGGTGTGGTGGTCTTCACCAGCTGGCAGGTTAGTTAATTACTTAGTTAGGTAGTTGATTGATTCATTAGTTGGTTGGTTGTTTGGTTTATTGTCCCAAACAGGGGGGATTCAGTTCTGCACCAGTGCACATTCACCTTCATAAATTACATCCATCCCATCGGAGCAAACGAGCAACACTTAGCAAACAGTGCACATCGTTGAACATCAATATCACAGGACAAACACACATCATGAACATTGACAGACAGTAAAAAGGCCTCAGGTAACAGCTGGTGCAGCAGTTTGCTCATTTCCTGCTGCCATGACTGCAGGTTCGAGGCTGTTCCGAACTGGGCCCTGTTTCCCCCGAGGAGCCGTCGTCCTGAAGCGTCACAGACAAACGGCAGGTTGAAATGAGAGTGATGACCTCACATTGAGTCTGAGGGGTCGGGACCTTTCATCTGAGCAGCAGTTTGTGTGTGTTGCTTTGTGACTGAGCAGAGGAGAGTAGTGAAGCTGGATGAAGGTGATTCATTAGGTGACAGCCACTTGACAGTAAACCATCCCTGGATACTGTTTTAATTTGTCCCTTTCTCCTGAGACGAAAGAGGAGCACGTGACACTTTAAACTACAAAGGGCTAAACTAAATACCACCGAGTTGCCGACGCCTCAAGCAAAACTAATCTCAAATGATTTCTTCTGTTCGGAGGCACTCACATATCAAAGTGCGGCGCAGCCTCCCCGGCCGTGTCATGCTGTTTGTCACAGTATGTCCACGATGAGCAGTAATAAGTGAAACACAGTTAAACAGGAATCTGGTGCGATGGGGAAACAGAGGGAGATAAAGACTGAGATGAGCTCATATGAAATCTGCTGTTTGTCTGTTTGTGGCTGTGCTTCAGGAAGTGAGACAATAAAAGCATGACCCAGTTCTACCTGCTGCTAGGTGACGATTACTCAGTGAAGAGTTGGACAAACATCCTATCGTATAAATCATAACCTCTGTCCTCCATGCAGAACTCTAACTTCTCAGCATGACTTCTATTTTCTGGACACACACTATATTAAACTGCCACATAAACAGAATCTACTAATTTCCCTGATGACCTAGAAGCATCAAACCCGTACAGATGGAGCTGTGTGGAGGAGATCGAGGATCTCTGACTGCGACCACAGCAACACGCCCCGTCTCGCTACTTTAAATGTCAAACTA